>NC_041386.1:669947562-669959671 GCF_002162155.2 Triticum dicoccoides | reverse complement strand
ATTGTATTTTAGCTTCAAATATGGTTTCTCCCCCGCTGAAAACTCAGGAGGTGATCAGCAATGTGCTTCATGAGTGACTGCTGAGCCCGCACCAATTGTTGCCTGACCGTAGTAGTCTGTTGATGGCGCCCCTGAAGAACTTCCTGGATATCAGTATTGCTGGTGGATGCGATATCAGGGATCATTTATGTTCTAGCGAGTACAAATGATGCCATATGCTTGTAGGATTCATTTGCTCTGTACTGGGTCATGCCCGTGCAATTGTGTTTGCTGATCCTGTTTACTTTGAGATTCAGTTTACAGTCTGATCCTGTTTACTTTGGGATCATTTATGTTCTAGCGAGTGCAAATGATGCCCTATGGTTTTGGCAACACTTTTGCTTGCAGGTAAGCCTGCACACTGGAGTTTCCATCCGTGCCCAAATTACACCAGGCACAATGGATACGGGTGGCGATGTTGCCCTTCAAAGACTGTTGCCTCTGGAACAAGATACTTGCTCTACATGCCTACACGAAGAGAAGTGCGTATTCAAAATCTGATGATGCAGTCTTTGAACCCCACCCGAGGAATCTGATGAAGACACTTGGTACAGTATAAATTCTATGTAAAGTATAAATTAGTGAATCCTTTGTATAGTATAAGTCCTTCCGTCTCAATATCATTTTCAATTTTGTTTCGCACAGTCAGTACACGGTCAATCAGGCCAGCGTGAATATGCACCAAATAAATGAACACCGCGTTTCTCCACAAGGTGTTTCATGTGGCTAAATAGTTCAGATAAGACTAGCAGAAATGAAAGGTAGCCTCAACTTTCTATCTCCCTGTGCTTGTTTGCACGCCATGTTGGTCACCTATCTGTTGATCTGGAAGACCTTCACAATTATACCTAGTTAAATCAAATTAAGGCAAGAGAAATTTGAGATGCTAACTATATGTTTGAAGAGATGGAAGATTATTAGGCCGTCTAGTTCGTCCGCTTTATTCTAAACGGACACGCGCGGACAGGATGGGGTCGCTCGGTGGAGTTGGCCTAAGTTACTTCGCTTGGGGTTTTTTTTTGCGGGGAAATTCAGAGAGCTTTATTGAGTAAACACATTCTTGGAATAATCAGCCAGGAGGCTGGACACCAAGAAGCTAGGAGTCTCGTCAAGCCAACTATCGGTCACATTAAGTGTGCAGGCACGTTTTGCACACAAGTGAGCCGGTAAATTGGCTGACCTGTTTACATGTTGAATAACAAAAGAAGAAAATTGAGTACTAAGCTCTCCAATCTCTAAAAGTAAAGGAGCCACAATTGAACGAGAATTGTGGCGAGTGGTCCAGAGTGTCACCAACTCCAAGCAATCGACTTCCATTATCACATGCGAGAATCCACGAAGAGCAGCGAACCGAACACCATCTCGCAAGGAAAGTCCCTCCATGATCAAGGGATCCGAAATAGCCATATATGGCTTGCACCAGGCACCCAAGAGGGCCGTAGGAGATCGAGCAATGCCTCCCGCGCCTCCCCTGCCATCCGCTAAGTTGAGAGCTCCATCGGTTGTGATTTTCACAAACCCATCTTCAGGGGGCCGCCACCCATAGCCAGGCAAGACCATTGTATCCTTGTGTGGCAAGTGAAGAAGTGCAATAGCCTCCTTTGTAGCTCGGATCGTCGCAGTAGGGTCACGACCTTCTTCACCGTGCTTGATACGATTCCTGGAATGCCAAATAGACCACATAATAGTGGTGATCTTTGCACGGTCATCATCCGTAAAGCGCGGGTCACATAAAATGTCGCGAGCCCACGAGTCCGGGTGTAACCGTGGAAGCCGGAGCCCGAACCATGCACACGCCTCCTCCCAAAAGCGCTTAGCATGCGAGCAATGTATCAGCGCATGCTTTAGCTCCTCATCCATAGCAAGACAAACTTTGCATCTTCGAATTTCTGCAATGTGTCTATAGTTGAGAGTAGCTTCATCTGGAAGAATCCCACGAAGAACTCTCCACCAAAAAACTCTCACTTTTGGGATTACATTCAATTTCCACAAGGCTTTCCACATCTGTTGTTCATCATTGGAGGTACCGGTAGTCGTCCCTTCATCTAGAGCCAAACACTCGTTCTGATTCACAAGAGCACGGTACGCAGACTTCACAGTGTAGTTGCCTGATCTTTCGAATGCCCAAGCAAGGTAATCATCCCCTCACCCTTGCCGAATAGGAATATTAAGAATGGCCTCAGCATCAGGGGCAACGAAATTCTCCCGGACCACCTCATGCTTCCAAGTCCAGTTTGATGTATCAATGAGATCTTCCACCCTTTGGACAGCAGTATTCGGTGGTCTTGAGATAGGTGACATAGAGATAGTACCTGGGATCCATTTATCATTCCATACATCAATAGTAGCGCCATCTCCAACACGGGAGATCAAGCCGGTCCGAAGGGCTTCTCTTCCTGCTATAATAGCTTTCCAAGTGGCCGAAGCCGACTTGGGTGAGGCTGTTGGAAATATGCCCTAGAGGCAATAATAAAAGGATTATTATTATATTTCTTTGTTCATGATGGTTGTCTTTTATTCATGCTATAATTGTATTATCCGGAAATCATAATACACGTGTGAATACTTAGACCACAACATGTCCCTAGTGAGCCTCTAGTTGACTAGCTCATTGATCAACAGATAGTCATGGTTTCCTGACTATAGACATTGGATGTCGTTGATAACGGGATCACATCATTAGGAGAATGATGTGATGGACAAGACCCAATCCTAAGCATAGCACAAGATCGTGTAGTTCGTTTTGCTAGAGCTTTTCCAATGTCAAGTATCTCTTCCTTAGACCATGAGATCGTGTAACTCCCGGATACCGTAGAAGTGCTTTGGGTGTACCAAACGTCACAATGTAACTGGGTGACTATAAAGGTGCACTACAGGTATCTCCAAAAGTGTCTGTTGGGTTGACACGGATCGAGACTGGGATTTGTCACTCCGTATTACGGAGAGGTATCACTGGGCCCACTCGGTAGTGCATCATCATAATGAGCTCAAAGTGACCAAGTGTCTGGTCACAGGATCATGCATTACGGTACGAGTAAAGTGACTTGCCGGTAACGAGATTGAATGAGGTATTGGGATACCGACGATCGAATCTCAGGCAAGTAACATACCGTCTGACAAAGGGAATTGTATACGGGGTTGCTTGAATCCTCGACATCATGGTTCATCCGATGAGATCATCGAGGAGTATGTGGGAGCCAACATTGGTATCCAGATCCCGCTGTTGGTTATTGACTGGAGAGCCGTCTCGGTCATGCCTGCATGTCTCCCGAACCCGTAGGGTCTACACACTTAAGGTTCGGTGACGCTAGGGTTGTATGAATATGAGTATGCAGCAAACCGAATGTTGTTCGGAGTCCCAGATGAGATCCCGGACGTCAGGAGGAGTTCCGGAATGGTCCGGAGGTAAAGAGTTATATATAGGAAGTGCTGTTTCGGCCATCGGGAAAGTTTCGGGGTCACCCGGTATTATACTGGGACCACCAGAAGGGTCCCGGGGGTCCACCGGGTGGGGCCACCTATCCCGGAGGGCCCCGTGGGCTGAAGTGGGAGGGGAACCAGCCCCTAGTGGGCTGGTGCTCCCCCCTTGGGCCCCCTGCGCCTAGGGTTGGAAACCCTGGGGTGGGAGGGGGGGCGCACCACTTGCCTTGGGGGGCACTCCACCCCCCCTGGCCGCCGCCCCCTTGGGAGATTCAATCTCCAGGGCCGGCGCCCCCCCTGGGGGCCTATATAAAGGAGGGGGGGAGGGAGGGCAGCCGCACCCGGAGTCTTGGCGCCTCCCTCCCTCTGCTACACTTCTTCCTCCTCCCGCAGTTGCTTGGCGAAGCCCTGCCGGAGTCCTGCTGCATCCACCACCATGCCGTCGTGCTGCTGGATCTTCATCAACCTCTCCTTCCCCCTTGCTGGATCAAGACGGAGGAGACGTCACGCTGACCGTACGTGTGTTGAACGCGGAGGTGTCGTCCGTTCGGCGCTAGGATCTCCGGTGATAGGATCACGACAAGAACGACTACCTCAACCCCGTTCTCTTGAACGCTTCCGCACGCGATCTATAAGTGGTATGTAGATGCATCTCTCTCTCTCATTGCTAGATGAACTCATAGATTGATCTTGGTGAATGATGGAAATTTTTATTTTATGCAACGTTCCCCAACAGTGGTATCGGAGCTACGTTTATGCGTAGTTCTCTATTCCACGAGTAGAACACAAATCTGTTGTGGGCGTAGATCTTGTCAACTTGCTTGCCACTACTAGTCTTTTCTTGCTTCAGCGGTATTGTGGGATGAAGCGGCCCGGACCGACCTTACACGTACGCTTACGTGAGACAGGTTCCACCGACTGACATGCACTAGTTGCATAAGGTGGCCAGCGGGTGTCTGTCTCTCCCACTTTAGTTGGAGCGGATTCGATGAAAAGGGTCCTTATGAAGGGTAAATAGAAGTTGACAAAATCACGTTGTGGTTATTCGTAGGTAAGAAAACGTTCTTGCTAGAACCCAATTGCAGCCACGTAAAAGATGCAACAACAATTAGAGGACGTCTAACTTGTTTTTGCAGCAATTGTCATGTGATGTGATATGGCCAGAAGTTGTGATGAATGATGAATGATATATTGTGATGTATGAGATCATGTTCTTGTAATAGGAATCACGACTTGCATGTCGATGAGTATGACAACCGGCAGGAGCCATAGGAGTTGTCTTAATTATTGTATGACCTGCGTGTCAATGATTTAACGCCATGTAATTACTTTACTTTATTGCTAAACCGTTAGCTATAGTAGTAGAAGTAATAGTTGGCGAGCAACTTCATGGAGGCACGATAACGGAGATCATGATGATGGAGATCATGGTGTCATGCCAGTGACGAAGATGATCATGGAGCCTCGAAGATGGAGATTGAAGGAGCTATATGATATTGGCCATATCATGTCAGTACTTTATATAATTGCATGTGATATTTATTATGTTTTATGCATCTTGTTTACTTAGAACGGCGGTAGTAAATAAGATGATCCCTTATAATAATTTCAAGAAAGTGTTCCCCCTAACTGTGCACCGTTGCTAAAGTTCGTCGTTTCGAAGCACCACGTGATGATCGGGTGTGATAGACCCTTACGTTCACATACAACGGGTGTAAGACAGTTTTACACATGCAAAACACTTAGGGTTAACTTGACGAGCCTAGCATGTACAGACATGGCCTCGGAACACAAGAGACCGAAAGGTCGAACATGAGTCATATGGAAGATACGATCAACATGGAGATGTTCACCGATGATGACTAGTCCGTCTCACGTGATGATCGGACACGGCCTAGTCGACTCGTATCGTGTAACACTTAGATGACTAGAGGGATGTCAATCTGAGTGGGAGTTCATTAAATAGTTTGATTAGATGAACTTAATTATCATGAACTTAGTCTAAAATCTTTGCAAAAAAAAGTCTTGTAGATCAAATGGCCAACGCTCATGTCAACATGAACTTCAACATGTTCCTAGAGAAAACCAAGCTGAAAGATGATGGCAGCAACTATTCGGACTGGGTCCAGAACCTGAGGATCATCCTCATAGCAGCCAAGAAAGCATATGTCCTAGAAGGACCGCTAGGTGAAGCACCCATCCCAGAGAACCAAGACGTTATGAACGCTTGGCAGTCACGTGCTGATGATTACTCCCTCGTTCAGTGCGGCATGCTTTACAACTTAGAACCGGGGATCCAAAAACGTTTTGAGCAACCCGGAGCATATGAGATGTTCGAGGAGCTGAAAATGGTTTTTCAAGCTCATGCCCGGGTCGAGAGATATGAAGTCGCCGACAAGTTCTATAGTTGTAAGATGGAGGAAAATGGTGCGATCTATGATGTCTCTTACCGATTTACCGCTATCATTTTGGGGATACACTCTAGAGACAGCTACATTCACTTTAAATAGGGCACCGTCAAAATCCGTTGAGACGACACCGTATGAATTATGGTTTGGGAAGAAACCTAAGCTGTCATTTCTAAAAGTTTGGGGATGCGATGCTTATGTCAAGAAACTTCAACCTGAAAAGCTCGAACCCAAGTTGGAAAAATGCGTCTTCATAGGATACCCTAAGGAAACCATTGGGTATACCTTCTACCTTAGATCCGAAGGCAAGATCTTTGTTGCCAAGAACGGATCCTTTCTGGAAAAAGAGTTTCTCTCGAAAGGAGTAAGTGGGAGGAAAGTAGAACTCGATGAAGTACTACCTCTTGAACCGGAAAGTAGTGCAGCTCAGGAAAACGTTCCTGTGGTGCCTACACCGACTGGAGAGGAAATTAATGATGATGATCAAGGTACTTCGGATCAAGTTGCTACTAAACTTCGTAGGTCCATGAGGACACGTTCCACACCAGAGTGGTATGGCAACCCTGTCCTGGAAATCATGTTGTTAGACAACGGTGAACCTTCGAACTAGGAAGAAGCGATGGCGGGCACAGATTCCAACAAATGGCTAGAAGCCATGCAATCCGAGATAGAATCCATTTATGAAAACAAAGTATGGACTTTGACAGACTTGCCCGATGATCGGCGAGCGATAGAAAACAAATGGATCTTTAAGAAGAAGATGGACGCGGATGGTAATGTCACCATCTATAAAGCTCGACTTGTTGCTAAGGGTTATCGACAAGTTCAAGGGGTTGACTACGATGAGACTTTCTCTCCCGTAGCGAAGCTGAAGTCCGTCCGAATCATGTTAGCAATTGCCGCATACTATGATTATGAGATATGACAGATGGACGTCAAAACGACATTCCTTAACGGCTATCTTAAGGAAGAGCCACTACTAGGGAAAAGGCTAGCAGTAGCGCGGGTTTTAGATGTATCAATAGCACGGGGACAGGCGCTACTAATAAGGCACTACAGCTAACATATAGCAGTAGCGCGTGCTCACCGGTGCTACTGCTACACAAGTGTAGCAGCAGCGCTATTTGCGGAAGCTCGCTACTGCTAGTATCTCTAGCGCTTTTTACCTTGACGCGCTACTGCTACCGCGGCACTGCTGCTAACTTTTGTACACTCGCTACTACTAATTTAAGTAGGTTTTTTTGTTATTTTTTTGGCATATTTGTTTTGTATTTGAACAGGCTTTATAGAAGAATCTTTAGCACATAGAAATGTCATCATGATACACATACAAATGTCTGCGAGACCACAAATGTAATTATAGCATGTACATACAAATAGTCTCATCATAATCATCATCCAACACAAAGTGATATCTTGTCATCATCTCGAAAATAGCGATACATGCAAGTCTCGAATACTTGCAACTACAACAACGTCATCCATCTAAACAAAGGTATACGCAAGAAGTGCTATCACTATGAGTGAGAGCGGAACTATGCAGTACATGAGGTGGCGGTTACGAGTCCTCTCTCGCGCTAGCGTGAACCTCAAGTAACTAGCTTCTCCTTCTTGTCTGCTTTTGAAGCCTTTATGGCTGGCGCCCATGAACCCATTCACTTGCGCCTGACACTCATGCCACTCGTTGTACACCCCCGGAACCTTCCCTTTGTACACGACATAGCAATTCCATCTCGCCATCAAGAAACTAGGTACCTGTTGAGATGCATGTTCATGAAGAGGATGTACAATCATATATATGCAACAAAATATACTAGAGCAACACTGAAAGAAAGGATTAGCAACTAGATGCAACATACAGTACGCAAATTAATTAAATAGAGGTACGCAGTTCATCGTACGCAAACTAACAAAGTAGCGTTACGCAAGTTCGGCATGGACCGTGGACATCACAAAGTTTCATCGCTACAAGAAGTATACAAGTTCAACCGACACATATCATCATCATCGGCATCATAATCACTAGAAGTTCCATCCTTCCATATCATCAAGGACGAACCCTAGCTTCTTGAACAGCATGAGGTCTAGACGTTGCATGCCTATGCGAGTTCGGACGTCAGCTCGTGATATAGGGGCGTGGTGGAACATCCCCTTCTCATCGACGACTAATTTCACGATGATCGTCGCAATGTCGCTTTGGATGTGAAAGAAGTCATCTCTAAGTTTATAATCCGCTTCTCCATGAGATTCTAGCCACTTGTGGATACTATCATCATTTCTGCTGTTAATGCGAAGCTTTTGATGATCCGTGTTGAACTGAATCATGAGATGGACGATGTAGAATCCATCCTTCTTGCTTGGTTTTGGGACATGGATGCAGGAGAAGTTAGTTTTATGCGCGAAACCCATCTTCTTGTTCCTTTGTTTCTTGATCTGCACGTGGCCACCTCTAAAGCTGAAGCCTTGGAGAGCATCATCTAGAATATTCATTATGTGGGTGTATTCTTTTTTCTCGTAGTCTCTGGAAGGGTCAAAATACACGGCGTGGGCGACTTGCGGGTAAAGAACGATAAGGACGGCGCGCCCGTTGCTATGGGGAAAAGACACCTCAAATTATTCCCCATATGAGAGAGAAGGAATGATTGAAATGTACGAAAGGGTTGTCCGGAACTGACTTACTTTGGATGATAAGGCACGAGGACAATTTCCCGGTCCTTATTCTATACCATGAAGTTTTGGAGGTACTCCCTAGCAGTTTCACGCTCAAAGTCGCCGAAACTCAAGAAAGACTCGTGCATGTAGTACGGATCCGCCAAACAGATTTGCGAGACTTCTTCACTCTTCATGATGGAGCTCATATGTAGCGCAAAAAGGCGGACGATAGTAAAATCAAGCCGCCTTGTTAGAAACATCTCAAAGATATGGTCAAACCGCAGGAAGAACACCTCCGCGGGCCGTGTGTCGACGTAGCACTTCCCCTCAGGCACACGAGCCGCGTATGTCGCATATCCTGGATCCTTTGAGGCTAGTAGGCTTTTCTCAGTCGACAGCACATGGTCGTGCAGTCTCCTGAGATCCCCTGATAGTGCCTCCAGCGGTTTCGGCGGTAGCATCGGCTCGCCCGTGAGATGGAACATGACCGCACTTTTCACGGGTACACGCTCTTCATAATGCATCGTCTGGCTGCTATGTGCTTTGGCTTGTTTGGAGACAGTTACCTTCCCCGATCTCTTCCTCTCCTTTTTCTTGGGCACACCTTCTAGAGCCTTCCTTAACCCTTGCCCCAGTGTTCTCGGGCTAAGTACTGTATCACCCTCGCGCCCGGCTAGTTAAGCCTGTGTTGAGGCGGCATCTTTAGGCATGTCCTGTGAGGATTTCATGAAGAGAGACTTTTTGCAATCCATGGTACGACCCTGCCAGGGCATATCATCCATATCCTCATTAGCAAGCTGATAGCCCGATTCATCATATGGTTGACTCATCATATCTATGTCACAGTCATACGCGTTTGTATTGAGGTAATCCATAGGGTCGACCTCCGTCTCATCATCCATTCTCTGTTCTACAGGAGAAATTACATCAGCCAGTACTATTGCACCCCCTTCATCATGTCATCCGCCGCTCTCACCCGGCACTACAGGTGCTGGTAATTACGTAGGCGGGGTGGTGGTCTTCGCACATGCTTGTTGATGTGTGGTAGTTATTGGTGTGCTCTCGGCTGGCTCCAGACGAATAAGATTCTTCGGCCATAGCAGCACCCAATTCTTGCAGCTTCCAATCCGCGGCGGGGTCTCGTCGTCCGCTCCCACATGCTGTACTGGAGGAGGCAAATCCTCGTGCCCCGATTTCACACTGGTCAAGCTAACCCTGAAGTGCCCAGCGGGGATCGGCTGGTTGTGGAACGTGCGTTGAGAGGGGTCCATTATCATCCCCTATCCCACGTCCACCTTCTGGCCTTTGATCAAGTAGAGTATGGTGCACGGGGTTTCTTTCGCCTGCAGACACATATGTCTGTGGCGTAAAACAACTGAAAGGCAACAAAAATGGAATATTAAATATATATATATATATATATATATGTTGGTGCGACATGTAATTACCGTGACGGCGTCGAGCTCAGCCAAAGACGAAGGCCCACCTAGCGCGCCAGAGACTGAGGACGGGCTGCTATGAGTGGGAGCGGCTGCGAGAGGAGGCCCGGTTGCGTGGGCAAGTGATGGTGTGATGGTGTTGTTGTTCATGGAGTTGCTCCCGACGAAACTGGGCATCGGGAAATCATGTATCGTCTTGTCTGGATTTTCCTTCACCCAGTTGATGATAACTGGAACCAAGTTAGTAGCGAAATCATTTCTGCAGGCAGTTACAGCTGCATTGACTGCCTGCTGTAGCAACTCATATTTGTCCTCGGCTGCTTTTTTCGCGTCCTTAGCTGCTTTTTTCTCGACCGCAAGCTTCACCTTCGCGTCGATGTCCACCTGACTAAACTTCATTTTCAGCTTCTTGGCCTTCGGGCCCTCGTTGTAAAACACCTTCCACGTGGCGACGTCTCCAGCGCCGTGCACACGACCATATTGCGGCCGCTGATCCAAAGGGAGTCCCTTAAGTTCGTTCAAGGCCCGGTTGAGAGGGGTGTCCCACTTGGGCCTCATCGGAGAAGTAGGGCTTTCGGCTGCAAGCTGGTGTTGCTTCTCCAGTAGTCTAATCAATTTCCTCGTGATCTTGTCCGTGTAAAAAACCTTTTTCTCCTTGTCCCACTTGTAGCGGGCCCTGATGAAGTCATGCTCCAAGGGGTTGGTGAACTTCGCGAAGGGGTCTGGGAGACCCGCGGCTTCACGTTCCGCGTCCTCCTTATCCCATATGGGCCTTTTACCGAGGTAGCCACGGCTTCCGAGGCGATGCTTCCCCGTGTTCCTTTGCTGAAGGCTCTTGAATTTCGCAGCCTTAGCCTTGGCTGCCTCGCTAGCGCAAGTGTCCTTGAACTTTTCAAACTCCTCTTCCGTAAGTGTCGGATTTTCCTCCAGAATCTTGGACAGGGGTTCATCAGCCTCAATAGCTCGTTTCACCCTCGTTTTCCAGGAGGCCAAATCATTGTTGAACATGCCCATGGCGTGATTGTTAATCTTTTTCATCTTCGGATCATCCCACGGTTGTTCTATGTTATCATCCCGGTCGGGGAACTTGAATCTCTTGTGCAACTTTGTTAGGAGCAACTGCGTCAAATATTCTTTACTCCTTAAGTCATCGTCGTTGATGCTCGTGCATTCCCGTAGGATGCATCCTACTTGGTTCCCATAGCACTTGCGACGTTCTTCCGGCCTAACGGCTCAAACTTGCCAAGTGCCATCTTTGTGATCACAAGTCGTCCAATCCCTAGTTTGTTAGGTTTTCGTATCCTCTGCTTCTTATGCTTCCTCTTTTCGGTAGCGGCATCGGGGCCGGTACTTTCCCCGCCGGTACCTTCCCCAACGGTCTCGGTGCCGCCATCGATGCCGGCGCTGTCGGTGTCGATGTCGGCGTCAGTACCATCATCGAGGCCGACCTGCAAACCTTGCTTAGCAGTCAAATAGTCGAGGTACTCTTGTTCACCCTCATAATCCATCTCGTCTGCATCTTGGTCAGAAGGCCCAGTTTCTTCGTTGTTCGACATGTTTCCTATGATTAAGTGTCCTCATTTATTTCTAAAAGTATGAATAAATGAGAAATGACATAAAAAGAAATCTATGTGCCAGCACTCGATATGCCAACTATGTAGCACAAAATCATGCCTTTATTCACGGGAAATTTCGGCATGACCTTTGCTAAAAAATGGACATATCGAGCGCCTGAAATTCACCGGAACAGAAATGAATCAACATTCCGGCGTAACATAGGCCACTCGGATCATTTTCCAAACATGACATGTCCAAAACATGACATATGCACATATCACATGTCTAGTTCAAATTTGCACATATCACATGTCCAGTTCAAATTTTGAAACCTAGCTAAATTCATAACTAAATACCCCCTCTGTCCGGAAATACTTATCATCAAAATGAATAGAAGGGGATGTATATAGATGTATATTAGTTCTAGATACATCCCTTTTTATCCATTTTGATGACAAGTATTTTCGGACGGAGGGAGTAGATAACCTAATTAACATGCTGCCCTAACTAAAACCTAATTAAATTAACCGAAGAACCCTAGTAGAGAGAGGGGGGGTTTAGAGAGGGTGCAGGGGCGAGGAGGCAGGCCCGACG
>NC_041386.1:669920473-669946891 GCF_002162155.2 Triticum dicoccoides | reverse complement strand
GAGAATTTTGGGTTAAGTGGACATAGCAGTAGCGCATTTGCACGAAAAGCGCTGCTACTACCTTCAGTAGATGTAGCGCTTTATACGAAATTCGCTTCTACTAACTTCAGTATCTATAGCGGTTTAGGCAAAACGCGCTGCTACTACCTTCGCTACTGCCAGTTTTCCTTTTTCTTTTCCTTTATTTTATCCTACTTTTATTTCCCGAGGGCAGTGAACGAAGGGAGGGCGATATATATTGCATCATTTGACGGTTAAATATGTATGCAAAATAGGAACATATATATTACACATCATTGGACCCATGCATAATAATGGCTAAGTGTGTATACAAAATAGGAACATATATATATATATATATTACATCATTTGACTGATAACATAAGTTTCCTCAGTGCTGACGTTTTTGTTTTTGAGTCAGCTTCTTTCCCTTCTTGTTTGTCGAAGAATAATTGAGCCCCTCATTGTGACTTTGCCTTTTCCATGGAGTACGATTTTTCTTAGGTAATGTAGTATTGATTCTTCTTTTGACGTATACTTCATCATCATCGTCATCTTCCCTCATTGGGTTGCCGTACTGATCATAGTCTTCCTTGTTGGCGACTCCATCCATTCCAATGATGTTCCTTTTGCCTCTCCTCAGGACAACACGGCTGGGATTGCGCGGGTCAGTTATGAAGAAGCATTGTGTCACGTGCTTAGCGTGTACCCATGGCTCATTTTTTGCGATAGCGTTCACGGTAGCGCTCTTGGCGTCGGGTATAGTCATGGTAGTGAAAATCCGGCTTTCTCTTTCGACATTCTTAGCCCATCTGACACGGAACATCGTCGTGTTGTGCAGTCCAGAGTAGTCAAGCTCCCAGATCTCCTCGACCCTTCCATAAAATCGTTCAGTTGCACCATTGTCGCTGCCGGTCATGCATTCCATCGTCACCCCTGAGTTCTGATCATCATTGTCCATATCTTTGGCCTCCGTGTAGAATGTGTATCCGTTGATATCATATGCCTGATAGGTTACGAGGTTGGGCGAGGGGCCATGTGCTAAGGCGTATATGAGCAATCCGTCCTTAGAGCCCTCCTCCGGAGGATTAGTAATAATATGCTCTTTGAACCAATGCAGGAAAGTGGAGTTGTGCTCTCTAGTAACTTCGGCGTCCGTCCTGCACACCCCCTGGTCACGATACTTCTTTGCGATAATTTCTTTGTGCAGTGCCACGAAAGGATCTACCTCGTCTAGGTGTTGTAGCACTACCAAGTTTGCTCTGTCAAAGTCGCTGCGTCGATCTGAGTATGCCACGTGCAGTTCCCTGCAACCGTTGCAGTGACCATCTCCTTTGAGCCTCCCATCGTGCTTGTTAACGGGCAAACCAACACTAACACCAGGCGGCTGGTCTGCGCCATATAGAAAATTCTCACAGAAAGAGATGCACTCTTGTGCCAAATAGCCCTGGATGATGCTTCCATCCGGACGGGACATGTTACGAACGAATCCTTTGATGATCCCATTCATCCTCTCAAATGGCATCATGTTGTGCAGGAATGACGGCCCCAGGTCTATTATGTCATCCACAATATGGACACACAGATGCACCATCACGTCAAAGAACACGGGCGGTAAGTACATCTCAAGCTCATTCAGTATCACAACGATCTCTTCCTGTAGCCTTTGGAGCTGCTTCACACTGATCGACTTTCGAGAGATGCCGTCGAAAAAGTTACAGAGACCAATAAGCGTGTCATGGACGTGCTTATCCATTATCCCTCTAAGGGCAACAGGTAGTATCTGTGTCATCATCACATGACAGTCATGAGACTTCATCCCGCTGAACCTTTTCTTGTCTGTGTCTAGATATCTGCTTATCTTGCCGCAGTAACCGGAACTAACTTTGACTCCGGTAAGGCACTTAAAGAAGGCATTGATCTCAGCCTGACTTAAGGTGAAGCAAGAAGGGGGGCAATAATCCTCTTTCTTTATTTTCTTGCCCTTCTTCTCCCGTGCCTCTGTCTCCGTCTCTGTCTCGTCTGACATTTTACGGGGCGGCATGTGCAGATCTTCCCTAATTTTCAAATCTTGCAAGTCTTTTCTTGCCTTCGGCCCATCCTTGGTCTTATCTGGCATGTTCATCAGTGTTGCGAGCAAGCTCTCAAGGACATTCTTACAGATATGCATTTGATCAAGGCAATGAGGTGTATCGAGTTTGTGCCAGTACTCCAAGTCCCAGAACACAGACCTCATCTTCCATACCTTCAGCAGCGGCTCCGGCGCCTTTCTCATCGTCTTTCCCGACGCGGGGCACTCCTTCCAGTTTTTCAACAGCTCATCGATTTCGGCACCGCTCCGCTTACGTGGAGGTCCTCGATGCTCAGCGTGACCATTGAATAGATCTCCACAGTTTCTCCACGGGTCGTCCTGTTCAAGCCATCTTCGATGCCCCATGTACACGATTTTCCCAGACCTACCATCTTTCCTTGACGTTAGCTGCTGAGACGTCGTATCATCCATGCACCGCATGCATCCGCAATATCCATGGCACACTTGGCCTGCCACATATCCATAACCGAGATAGTCCTGCACTGTCGTGATCAGCGCGGCTCTCATGTTGAAATACTCACCTTTGCTGGCATCCCATGTCTTGGTCGGTGTTTTCCATAACGTGTCTAACTCCTCTTGAAGTAGTCCCAGATACAAATTAATATTATTTCCTGGTTGTTTCGGCCCTTGAATAAGCATGCTCATGTGAATGTACTTCGATTTCATGCACAACCAGGGGGGAGGTTGTACATCCATACAAACACGGGCCATGTGCTATGGTTGGTGTTCTGGTTGCCAAACGGATTCATGCCATCGGTACACGTGCCGAGCACGAGGTTCCTTGCATCACATTCAAAATACCGATAGAAGCTGTTCAACGCTCTCCACTGGCTTCCATCCTTCACGTGTCTCAGCTTTGGATCATCTCCATCGTCGGGCTTCTTCCTCTCCGCGTGCCAGCGCATTACCGTTGCTTCCTTGGGATCTACAAATACCTCTGGAGACGGGGAGTGATCGGTAAGTACCATACAACTTTCTGGGGACATTTCTTCCCGGCCTTCTTGTATCGAGAAGCATTGCACACCGGACAGCTTGTTTTTTCTGCGTGCTCCTTCCGATAAATTATGCAATCGTTGATGCATGCATGGTATCTAACGTGTGGCAGATCAAGAGGGCACACGATCTTCTTGGCCTCATCAACACTAGTAGGACATAGATTACCCGTGGGAAGAACATCCTTTAGGTACTTGAGATGCTCATCGAGGCTAGTGTCGGGCCATTTGTTTTTAGCCTTCGTCTTCAGGAGTTGGAGCGTGAAACTCAAGCGGGTCACCTCAGGATTGCAACCATCATACAATGGAGTGTTCGAGTCTACCACCAGTTGCTCCAGCTTAGCCTCCTCTCTAGAAACAGCTCTCTCAGTACTCGTCTCCTTGTGAAGCAATGCTTGAACATGAGGGTCCCGCACGATTGAACTTAGTACCGACGAACTCTACTGTGTGGAGTCCATGTCGTTCTCTTCGCCGCCATGTCCGGCCCCTTCTCCACCGCCATGTCCGGCCTCTTCCCCGCCGCCATTATCGATCATCTCTTCGTCTTGCCCCGTGTCATCATTGCCTGCCCCGTCGGCATCCTCAACATCGTCATCCTCATCTTCAATTATCCACCGCGTATAGCCATCCATGAAACCAGTCATGAGCAGGTGCGCTTCGACACGACCATCGTCATGGGGGTGCCAAACTATTCCTTTGCATTTTCGACACGGACATAAAACCTCTGTCCGGTTATTTTCTTTCATGTCCTGCACCGCCGACCGCAACCACCTGTCCACCATTGTTCCACTGACCATCGTCAACTCTGCACGGTAATAATAAACAAATAGATTATAAAAATGCATGCATGCATCAAAGTCATACAAAACTTTGGCATGACCTTCCCTAAAAATAGGACATATATGGATCTAGAGTTTGCCCGGAATTCGCCGAAACGGAAATAAATCGACATTTCGGCAAAACATAGGCAACTCAAAAGCACAATTTGGCGTGCCACACACACAATTTCCTCAAACATATCACACACACATTAACATATTTTCATTTTGCAAAAGCATGAACTTTTCATCACCTCTATCTCGATCAAGATCGAGCACACGGTGGAGATGATGTTGTAGGGAGATCAAAAGTGCACAAAGCTCTTCTTGACAAAGATAGATCTAGTTAGGGGGAAAATAGGTTACTTAACTAAATGCTACATCTACCTAGCTAGCTAATTTGGGAGGAGACAACTTCAACTAGTGGAGGGGAAGGAAAAAGAGAAAGGAGATGCATTAATGGAGGTGGTGTAGTTAGGTAGGAGTAATGAAGAGAGAGAAAGGTGGATAGAAGAGAAAGAGTAATGGGGGAGAAGTATTGAGGAAGAAGAAGAGTGAGAGTGGGAGCATGTGGGGGAGGTAGGGGGAAGGGAAGAGAGTGTTGGAAATATGCCCTAGAGGCAATAATAAAAGTATTATTATATTTCATTGTTCATGATAATTGTCTTTTATTCATGCTATAACTGTATTATCCGGAAATCGTAATACACGTGTGAATACATAGACCTCAATATGTCCCTAGTGAGCCTCTAGTTAACTAGCTCGTTGTGATCAATAGATAGTCATGATTTCCTGGCTATGGACATTGGATGTCGTTGATAACGGGATCACATCATTAGGAGAATGATGTGATGGACAAGACCCAATCCTAAGCATAGCACAAAGGTCGTTTAGTTCGTTTGCTAGAGCTTTGCCAATGTCAAGTATCTCTTCCTTAGACCATGAGATCGTGTAACTCCCGGATACCGTAGGAGTGCCTTGGGTGTATCAAACGTCACAACGTAACTGGGTGACTATAAAGGTGCATTACAGGTATCTCCGAAAGTAGCTGTTGGGTTGACACGGATCGAGACTGGGATTTGTCACTCCGTATGATGGAGAGGTATCTCTGGGCCCACTCGGTAATGCATCATCATAATGAGCTCAAGGTGAAGAAAGTGTTGGCCACGAGATCATGCATTATGGTACGAGTAAAGTGACTTGCCGGTAACGAGACTGAACAAGGTATTGGGATACCGACGATCGAGTCTCGGGCAAGTAACGTACCGATTGACAAAGGGAATTGTATACTGGGTTTGATCGAATCCTCGACATCGTGGTTCATCCGATGACAACATCGAGAAGCATGTGGGAGCCAACATGGGTATCCAGATCCCGCTGTTGGTTATTGACCGGAGAACGTCTCGGTCATGTCTACATGTCTCCCGAACCCGTAGGGTCTACACACTTAAGGTTCGATGACGCTAGGGTTATAAAGGAAGTTTGTATGTGGTTACCGAATGTTGTTCGGAGTCCCGGATGAGATCCCGGACGTCACGAGGAGTTCCGGAATGGTCCGGAGGTAAAGATTTATATATGGGAAGTCCTATTTTGGCCACCGGAAAATGTTCGGGATTTTTCGGTATTGTACCGGGAAGGTTCTAGAAGGTTCCGGAGTGGGGCCCACCTGCATGGGGGGACCCACATGAACGTGAGTAGTGGGGGAAAGGCCCCACACCCCTGGTCAAGGCGCACCAAGATCCCCCCTTAGAAGGAATAAGATCATATCCCGAAGGGATAAGATCAAGATCCCTAAAAAGGGGGGATAACAATCGGTGGGGAAGGAAATGATGGGATTTCTTTCCTCCCACCTTGGCCACCGCCCCAATGGACTTGGAGGGCAAGAAACCAGCCCCTCCACCCCTATATATAGTGCGGAGGCGCATGGGAGCTTAACACAAGCCAAGGCGCAGCCCCTCCCCTCCCCAACACCTCTCCTCCTCCGTATATGCTTGGTGAAGCCCTGTCGGAGTACTGCTGCACCAACTACACCACGCCGTCGTGCTGCCATTGGAGCAATCTTCCTCAACCTCTCCTTCCCCCTTGCTAGATCAAGAAGGAGGAGACGTCTCCCATCCCGTACGTGTGTTGAACGCGGAGGTGCTGTCCGTTCAGCACTTGGACATCGGTGATCCGAATCACGTTCGAGTACGACTCCATCGTCACCATCCCCTTGGCTAGCTTCCGCTCGTGATCTACAAGTGGTATGTAGATGCAAACTCTCTCCCTTGACTCGTTGCTTAGATGAACTCATAGATGGATCTTGGTGAAACCGTAGGAAAAATTTTAATTTTCTGCAACGTTCCCCAACAGTGGCATCATGAGCTAGGTCTATGCGTAGTTCTCTTTGCACGAGTAGAACACAATTTTGTTGTGGGCGTGGATTTTGTCATCTTACTTGCCTCTACTAGTCTTTTCTTGCTTCGGCGGTATTGTGGGATGAAGCGGCCCGGACCAACCTTACACGTACGCTTACGTGAGACCGGTTCCACCGACTGACATGCACTAGTTGCATAAGGTGGCTGGCGGGTGTCTGTCTCTCCCACTTTAATTGGAGCAGATTCGATGAAAAGGGCCCTTATGAAGGGTAAATAGAAGTTGACAAAATCACGTTGTGGTTATTCGTAGGTAAGAAAACGTTCTTGCTAGAACCCAATTGCAGCCACGTAAAAGATGCAACAACAATTAGAGGACGTCTAACTTGTTTTTGCAGCGATTGATCATGTGATGTGATATGGCCAGAAGTTGTGATGAATGATGAATTGTGATGTATGAGATCATGTTCTTTGTAATAGGATTCACGACTTGCATGTCGATGAGTATGACAACCGGCAGGAGCCATAGGAGTTGTCTTTATTTTTTGTATGACCTGCGTGTCATTGAAGAACGCCATGTAACTCACTTTACTTTATTGCTAAACGCGTTAGCCATAGAAGTAGAAGTAGTCGTTGGCATGACAACTTCATGAAGACACGATGATGGAGATCATGGTGTCAAGCCGGTGACAAGATGATCATGGAGCCCCGAAGATGAAGATCAATGGAGCTATATGATATTGGCCATATCATGTCACAACTATATAATTGCATGTGATGTTTATTATGTTTATGCATCTTGTTTACTTAGGACGACGGTAGTAAATAAGATGATCCCTTACAAAAATTTCAAGAAGTGTTCTCCCCTAACTGTGCACCGTTGCTACAGTTCGTCGCTTCTAAGCACCACGTGATGATCGGGTGTGATGCATTCTTACGTTCACATACAACGGGTGTAAGACAGTTTTACACAGCGAAAACACTTAGGGTTAACTTGACGAGCCTAGCATGTGCAGACATGGCCTCGGAACACGGAGACTGAAAGGTCGAACACGAGTCGTATGGAAGATACGATCAACATGAGAATGTTCACCGATGATGACTAGTCCATCTCACGTGATGATCGGACACGGCCTAGTTGACTCGGATCGTGTAACACTTAGATGACTAAAGGGATGTCTAATCTGAGTGGGAGTTCATAATTTGATTAGAACTTAATTATCATGAACTTAGTCTAAAACCTTTGCAAATATGTCTTGTAGATCAAATGGCCAACGCTCATGTCAACATGAACTTCAACGCGTTCCTAGAGAAAACCAAGCTGAAAGATGATGGCAGCAACTATACGGACTGGGTCCGGAACCTGAGGATCATCCTCATAGCTGCCAGGAAACAATATGTCCTAGAAGGACCGCTAGGTGACGCTCCCGTCCCAGAGAACCAAGACATTATGAATGCTTGGCAAACTCGCGCTGATGATTACTCCCTCGTTCAGTGCGGCATGCTTTACAACTTAGAACCGGGGCTCCAAAAGCGTTTTGAGCATCACGGAGCATATGAGATGTTCGAAGAGCTGAAACTAGTTTTCCAAGCTCATGCCCGGGTCGAGAGATATGATGTCTCCGACAAGTTCTACAGTTGTAAGATGGAGGAAAACAGTTCTGTCAGTGAGCACATCCTGAAGATGTCTGGGTTGCACAACCGTATGACCCAGCTGAACATTAACCTCCCAGATGAGGCGGTCATTGACAGAATCCTCCAGTCGCTCCCACCAAGCTACAAGAGCTTTGTGATGAACTACAACATGCAGGGGACGGAAAAGACCATTCCTGAAGTGTTCTCGATGCTGAAGTCAGCAGAGGCTGAAATCAAGAAAGAACATCAAGTGTTGATGGTCAATAAGACCACTAAGTTCAAGAAGGGCAAGGGTAAGAAGAACTTCAAGAAGGACGGCAAGGAGGTTGCCGCGCCTGGTAAGCCAGTTACCGGGAAGAAGTCAAAGAATGGACCTAAGCCTGAGACTGAGTGCTTTTATTGCAAGGGGAAGGGTCACTGGAAGCGGAACTGCCCCAAATACTTAGCAGATAAGAAGGCCGGCAAAACCAAAGGTATATTTGATATACATGTAATTGATGTGTACCTTACCAGTACTCGTAGTAACTCCTGGGTATTTGATACCGGTGTCGTTGCTCATATTTGTAACTCACAGCAGGAGCTGCGGAATAAACGGAGACTGGCGAAGGACGAGGTGACGATGCGCGTCGGGAATGGTTCCAGAGTCGATGTGATCGCTGTCGGCATGCTGCCTCTACATTTACCTACGGGATTAGTTTTGAACCTTAATAATTGTTATTTAGTGCCAAGTTTGAGCATGAACATTGTATCTGGATCTCGTTTAATACGAGATGGCTACTCATTTAAGTCTGAGAATAATGGTTGTTCGATTTATATGAGAGATATGTTTTATGGTCATGCTCCGATGGTCAATGGTTTATTCTTAATGAATCTCGAGCGTAATATTACACATGTTCATAGTGTAGATGCCAAAAGATGTAAAGTTGATAACGATAGTCCCACATACTTGTGGCACTGCCGCCTTGGTCACATTGGTGTCAAGCGCATGAAGAAGCTCCATGCCGATGGACTTTTAGAGTCTCTTGATTATGAATCGTTTGACACGTGCGAACCATGCCTCATGGGAAAGATGACCAAGACTCCGTTCTCCGGAACAATGGAGCGAGCAACCAACTTATTGGAAATCATATATACCGATGTGTGCGGTCCAATGAGCGTTGAGGCTCGCGGAGGATATCGTTATGTTCTCACTCTCACTGATGACTTAAGTAGATATGGGTATGTCTACTTAATGAAACACAAGTCTGAGACCTTTGAAAAGTTCAAGGAATTTCAGAATGAGGTGGAGAATCAACGTGACCGAAAGATAAAGTGCCTATGATCAGATCGTGGAGGAGAATATTTAAGTCACGAATTTGGCACACACTTAAGGAAATGTGGAATCGTTTCACAACTCACGCCGCCTGGAACACCTCAGCGAAACGGTGTGTCCGAATGTCGTAATCGCACTCTATTGGATATGGTGCGGTCTATGATGTCTCTTACTGATTTACCGCTATCATTTTGGGGATACACTCTAGAGACAGCTACATTCACTTTAAATAGGGCACCGTCTAAATCCATTGAGACGACACCGTATGAATTATGGTTTGGGAAGAAACCTAAGCTGTCATTTCTAAAAGTTTGGGGATGCGATGCTTATGTCAAGAAACTTCAACCTGAAAAGCTGAAACCCAAGTCGGAAAAATGCGTCTTCATAGGATACCCTAAGGAAACTGTCGGGTATACCTTCTACTTAAGATCCGAGGGCAAAATCTTTGTTGCCAAGAACGGATGCTTTCTGGAAAAAGAGTTTCTCTCGAAAGAAGTAAGTGGGAGGAAAGTAGAACTCGATGAAGTACTACCTCTCGAACGGGAAAGTGGTGCAGCTCAGGAAAATGTTCCTGTGATGCCCACACCAACTGAAGAGGAAACCAATGATGATGATCAAGGTACTTCGGATCAAGTTGCTACTGAACTTCGTAGGTCCACAAGGACACGTTCCGCACCAGAGTGGTACGGCAACCCCGTCCTGGAAATCATGTTGTTAGACAACGGTGAACCTTTGAACTATGAAGAAGCGATGGCGGGCCCAGATTCCAACAAATGGCTTGAAGCCATGAAATCCGAGATAGAATCCATGTATGAAACAAAGTATGGACTTTGACAGACTTGCCCGATGATCGGCGAGCGATAGAAAACAAATGGATCTTTAAGAAGAAGACAGACGCGGATGGTAATGTCACCATCTATAAAGCTCGACTTGTCGCTAAGGGTTATCGACAGGTTCAAGGGATTGACTACGACGAGACATTCTCTCCCGTAGCGAAGCTAAAGTCCGTCCGAATCATGTTAGCAATTGCCGCATACTATGATTATGAGATATGGCAGATGGATGTCAAAACAGCATTCCTTAACGGGCATCTTAAGGAAGAACTGTATATGATGCAGCCGGAAGGTTTTGTCGATCCTAAGAACGCTAACAAAGTATGCAAGCTCCAGCGATCCATTTATGGGCTGGTGCAAGCATCTCGGAGTTGGAATATTCGCTTTGATGAGATGATCAAAGCGTTTGGGTTTATGCAGACTTATGGAGAAGCCTGCGTTTACAAGAAAGTGAGTGGGAGCTCTGTAGCATTTCTCATATTATATGTAGATGACATACTCTTGATGGGAAATAATATATAATTTCTGGACAGCATTAAGGCCTACTTGAATAAGTGTTTTTCAATGAAGGACCTTGGAGAAGCTGCTTACATATTAGGCATCAAGATCTATAGAGATAGATCGAGACGCCTCATAGGTCTTTCACAAAGCACATACCTTGATAAGATTTTGAAGAGGTTCAAAATGGATCAGTCCAAGAAGGGGTTCTTGCCTATGTTACAAGGTGTGAGATTGAGCTCGGCTCAGTCACCGACCACGGCAAAAGATAAAGAAGAGATGAGTGTCATCCCCTATGCTTCAGCCATAGGATCTATTATGTATGCCATGCTGTGTACCAGACCTGATGTAAACCTTGCCGTGAGTTTGGTAGCTAGATACCAAAGTAATCCCGGCAAGGAACACTGGACAGCAGTCAAGAATATCCTGAAGTACCTGAAAAGGACAAAGGACATGTTTCTCGTTTATGGAGGAGACGAAGAGCTTGTTGTAAAGGGTTACGTCGACGCTAGCTTCGACTCAGATCGGGATGACTCTAAGTCACAAACCGGATACGTGTATATGTTGAATGGTGGAGCAGTAAGCTGGTGCAGCTGCAAGCAGAGCGTCGTGGCGGGATCTACGTGTGAAGCGGAGTACATGGCAGCCTCGGAGGCAGCGCATGAAGCGATTTGGGTGAAGGAGTTCATCACCGA
This sequence comes from Triticum dicoccoides, assembly GCF_002162155.2. Lineage (NCBI taxonomy): Eukaryota > Viridiplantae > Streptophyta > Magnoliopsida > Poales > Poaceae > Triticum > Triticum dicoccoides. The sequence continues at coordinate 669,935,662 of NC_041386.1, read as the reverse complement.
CCTAGGAGTCATACCCAATGCGTCGGGGCCAATCAAACTCTTCTGTGACAACACTGGAGCTATTGCCCTTGCCAAGGAGCCCAGGTTTCACAAGAAGACCAGGCACATCAAGCGTCGTTTCAACTCCATCCGTGAAAATGTTCAAGATGGAGACATAGAAATTTGCAAAGTACATACGGATCTGAATGTCGCAGATCCGTTAACTAAACCTCTCTCGCGAGCTAAACATGATCAACACCAGAACTCTATGGGTGTTCGATTCATCACAATGTAACTAGATTGGTGACTCCAGTGCAAGTGGGAGACTGTTGGAAATATGCCCTAGAGGCAATAATAAAAGTATTATTATATTTCATTATTCATGATAATTGTCTTTTATTCATGCTATAACTGTATTATCCGGAAATCGTAATACACGTGTGAATACATAGACCTCAATATGTCCCTAGTGAGCCTCTAGTTGACTAGCTCGTTGTGATCAACAGATAGTCATGATTTCCTGGCTATGGACATTGGATGTCGTTGATAACGGGATCACATCATTAGGAGAATGATGTGATGGACAAGACCCAATCCTAAGCATAGCACAAAGGTCGTTTAGTTCGTTTGCTAGAGCTTTGCCAATGTCAAGTATCTCTTCCTTAGACCATGAGATCGTGTAACTCCCGGATACCGTAGGAGTGCCTTGGGTGTATCAAACGTCATAACGTAACTGGGTGACTATAAAGGTGCATTACAGGTATCTCCGAAAGTAGCTGTTGGGTTGACACGGATCGAGACTGGGATTTGTCACTCCGTATGACGGAGAGGTATCTCTGGGCCCACTCGGTAATGCATCATCATAATGAGCTCAAGGTGACCAAAGTGTTGGCCACGAGATCATGCATTACGGTACGAGTAAAGTGACTTGCCGGTAACGAGACTGAACAAGGTATTGGGATACCGATGATCGAGTCTCGGGCAAGTAACATACCGATTGACAAAGGGAATTGTATACAGGGTTTGATCGAATCCTCGACATCGTGGTTCATCCGATGACAACATCGAGAAGCATGTGGGAGACAACATGGGTATCCAGATCCCGCTGTTGGTTATTGACCGGAGAACGTCTCGGTCATGTCTACATGTCTCCCGAACCCATAGGGTCTACACACTTAAGGTTCGATGACGCTAGGGTTATAAAGGAAGTTTGTATGTGGTCACCGAATGTTGTTCGGAGTCCCGGATGAGATCCCGGACGTCACGAGGAGTTCCGGAATGGTCCGGAGGTAAAGATTTATATATGGGAAGTCCTATTTTGGCCACCGGAAAATGTTCGGGATTTTTCGGTATTGTACCGGGAAGGTTCTAGAAGGTTCCGGAGTGGGGCCCACCTGCATGGGGGGACCCACATGAACGTGAGTAGTGGGGGAAAGGCCCCACACCCCTGGTCAAGGCGCACCAAGATCCCCCCTTAGAAGGAATAAGATCATATCCCGAAGGGATAAGATCAGGATCCCTAAAAAGGGGGGATAACAATCGGTGGGGAAGGAAATGATGGGATTTCTTTCCTCCCACCTTGGCCAACGCCCCAATGGACTTGGAGGGCAAGAAACCAGCCCCTCCACCCCTATATATAGTGGGGAGGCACATGGGAGCTTAACACAAGCCAAGGCGCAGCCCCTCCCCTCCCCAACACCTCTCCTCCTCCGTATATGCTTGGCGAAGCCCTGTCGGAGTACTGCTGCACCAACTACACCACGCCGTCGTGCTGCCGTTGGAGCAATCTTCCTCAACCTCTCCTTCCCCCTTGCTGGATCAAGAAGGAGGAGACGTCTCCCGTCCCGTACGTGTGTTGAACGCGGAGGTGCTGTCCGTTCAGCACTTGGACATCAGTGATCCGAATCACGTTCGAGTACGACTCCATCATCACCATCCCCTTGGCTAGCTTCCGCTCGTGATCTACAAGTGGTATGTAGATGCAAACTCTCTCCCTTGACTCGTTGCTTAGATGAACTCATAGATGGATCTTGGTGAAACCGTAGGAAAAATTTTAATTTTCTGCAACGTTCCCCAACAGTGGCATCATGAGCTAGGTCTATGCGTAGTTCTCTTTGCACGAGTAGAACACAATTTTGTTGTGGGCGTGGATTTTTTCATCTTACTTGCCTCTACTAGTCTTTTCTTGCTTCGGCGGTATTGTGGGATGAAGCGGCCCGGACCAACCTTACACGTACGCTTACGTGAGACCGGTTCCACCGACTGACATGCACTAGTTGCATAAGGTGGCTGGCGGGTGTCTGTCTCTCCCACTTTAGTTGGAGCGGATTCGATGAAAAGGGCCCTTATGAAGGGTAAATAGAAGTTTACAAAATCACGTTGTGGTTATTCGTAGGTAAGAAAACGTTCTTGCTAGAACCCAATTGCAGCCACGTAAAAGATGCAACAACAATTGGAGGACGTCTAACTTGTTTTTGCAGCGATTGATCATGTGATGTGATATGGCCAGAAGTTGTGATGAATGATGAATTGTGATGTATGAGATCATGTTCTTTTTAATAGGATTCACGACTTGCATGTCGATGAGTATGACAACCGGCAGGAGCCATAGGAGTTGTCTTTATTTTTTGTATGACCTGCGTGTCATTGAAGAACGCCATGTAACTCACTTTACTTTATTGCTAAACGCGTTAGCCATAGAAGTAGAAGTAGTCGTTGGCGTGACAACTTCATGAAGAAACGATGATGGAGATCATGGTGTCAAGCCGGTGACAAGATGATCATGGAGCCCCGAAGATGAAGATCAATGGAGCTATATGATATTGGCCATATCATGTCACAACTATATAATTGCATGTGATGTTTATTATGTTTATGCATCTTGTTTACTTAGGACGACGGTAGTAAATAAGATGATCCCTTACAAAAATTTCAAGAAGTGTTCTCCCCTAACTGTGCACCGTTGCTACAGTTCGTCGCTTCTAAGCACCACGTGATGATCGGGTGTGATGGATTCTTACGTTCACATACAACGGGTGTAAGACAGTTTTACACAGCGAAAACACTTAGGGTTAACTTGACGAGCCTAGCATGTGCAGACATGGCCTCGGAACACGGAGACCGAAAGGTCGAACACGAGTCGTATGGAAGATACGATCAACATGAGAATGTTCACCGACGATGACTAGTCCGTCTCACGTGATGATCGGACACGGCCTAGTCGACTCGGATCGTGTAACACTTAGATGACTAAAGGGATGTCTAATCTGAGTGGGAGTTCATAATTTGATTAGAACTTAATTATCATGAACTTAGTCTAAAACCTTTGCAAATATGTCTTGTAGATCAAATGTCCAACGCTCATGTCAACATGAACTTCAATGCGTTCCTAGAGAAAACCAAGCTGAAAGATGATGGCAGCAACTATACAGACTGGGTCCGGAACCTGAGGATCATCCTCATAGCTGCCAGGAAACAATATGTCCTAGAAGGACCGCTAGGTGACGCTCCCGTCCCAGAGAACCAAGACATTATGAATGCTTGGCAAACTCGCGCTGATGATTACTCCCTCGTTCAGTGCGGCATGCTTTACAGCTTAGAACCGGGGCTCCAAAAGCATTTTGAGCATCACGGAGCATATGAGATGTTCGAAGAGCTGAAACTAGTTTTCCAAGCTCATGCCCGGGTCAAGAGATATGATGTCTCCGACAAGTTCTACAATTGTAAGATGGAGGAAAACAGTTCTGTCAGTGAGCACATCCTGAAGATGTCTGGGTTGCACAACCGTATGACCCAGCTGAACATTAACCTCCCAGATGAGGCGGTCATTGACAGAATCCTCCAGTCGCTCCCACCAAGCTACAAGAGCTTTGTGATGAACTACAAGATGCAGGGGATGGAAAAGACCATTCCTGAAGTGTTCTCGATGCTGAAGTCAGCAGAGGCTGAAATCAAGAAAGAACATCAAGTGTTGATGGTCAATAAGACCACTAAGTTCAAGAAGGGCAAGGGTAAGAAGAACTTCAAGAAGGACGGCAAGGAGGTTGCCGCGCCTGGTAAGCCAGTTACCGGGAAGAAGTCAAAGAATGGACCTAAGCCTGAGACTGAGTGCTTTTATTGCAAGGGGAAGGGTCACTGGAAGCGGAACTGCCCCAAATACTTAGCAGATAAGAAGGCCGGCAAAACCAAAGGTATATTTGATATACATGTAATTGATGTGTACCTTACCAGTACTCGTAGTAACTCCTGGGTATTTGATACCGGTGCCGTTGCTCATATTTGTAACTCACAGCAGGAGCTGCGGAATAAACGGAGACTGGCGAAGGACGAGGTGACGATGCGCGTCGGGAATGGTTCCAGAGTCGATGTGATCGCCGTCGGCACGCTGCCTCTACATTTACCTACGGGATTAGTTTTGAACCTTAATAATTGTTATTTAGTGCCAAGTTTGCGCATGAACATTGTATCTGGATCTCGTTTAATACGAGATGGCTACTCATTTAAGTCTGAGAATAATGGTTGTTCGATTTATATGAGAGATATGTTTTATGGTCATGCTCCGATGGTCAATGGTTTATTCTTAATGAATCTCGAGCGTAATATTACACATGTTCATAGTGTAGATGCCAAAAGATGTAAAGTTGATAACGATAGTCCCACATACTTGTGGCACTGCCGCCTTGGTCACATTGTTGTCAAGCGCATGAAGAAGCTCCATGCCGATGGACTTTTAGAGTCTCTTGATTATGAATTGTTTGACACGTGCGAACCATGCCTCATGGGCAAGATGACCAAGACTCCGTTCTCCGGAACAATGGAGCGATCAACCAACTTATTGGAAATCATACATACCGATGTGTGCGGTCCAATGAGCGTTGAGGCTCGCGGAGGATATCGTTATGTTCTCACTCTCACTGATGACTTAAGTAGATATGGGTATGTCTACTTAATGAAACACAAGTCTGAGACCTTTGAAAAGTTCAAGGAATTTCAGAATGAGGTGGAGAATCAACGTGACCGAAAGATAAAGTGCCTACGATCAGATCGTGGAGGAGAATATTTAAGTCACGAATTTGGCACACACTTAAGGAAATGTGGAATCGTTTCACAACTCACGCCGCCTGGAACACCTCAGCAAAACGGTGTGTCCGAACGTCGTAATCGCACTCTATTGGATATGGTGCGGTCTATGATGTCTCTTACTGATTTACCGCTATCATTTTGGGGATACGCTCTAGAGACAACTACATTCACTTTAAATAGGGCACCGTCTAAATCCGTTGAGACGACACCGTATGAATTATGGTTTGGGAAGAAACCTAAGCTGTCGTTTCTAAAAGTTTGGGGATGCGATGCTTATGTCAAGAAACTTCAACCTGAAAAGCTCGAACCCAAGTCGGAAAAATGCGTCTTCATAGGATACCCTAAGGAACTGTCGGGTATACCTTCTACTTAAGATCCGAGGGCAAAATCTTTGTTGCCAAGAACGGATGCTTTCTGGAAAAAGAGTTTCTCTCGAAAGAATTAAGTGGGAGGAAAGTAGAACTCGATGAAGTACTACCTCTCAAACGGGAAAGTGGTGCAGCTCAGGAAAATGTTCCTGTGATGCCCACACCAACTGAAGAGGAAACCAATGATGATGATCAAGGTACTTCGGATCAAGTTGCTACTGAACTTCGTAGGTCCACAAGGACACGTTCCGCACCAGAGTGGTACGGCAACCCCGTCCTGGAAATCATGTTGTTAGACAACGGTGAACCTTCGAACTATGAAGAAGCGATGGCGGGCCCAGATTCCAACAAATGGCTTGAAGCCATGAAATCCGAGATAGAATCCATGTATGAAAACAAAGTATGGACTTTGACAGACTTGCCCGATGATCGGCGAGCGATAGAAAACAAATGGATCTTTAAGAAGAAGACAGACGCGGATGGTAATGTCACCATCTATAAAGCTCGACTTGTCGCTAAGGGTTATCGACAGGTTCAAGGGATTGACTACGACGAGACATTCTCTCCCGTAGCAAAGCTAAAGTCCGTCCGAATCATGTTAGCAATTGCCGCATACTATGATTATGAGATATGGCAGATGGACGTCAAAACAACATTCCTTAACGGGCATCTTAAGGAACAACTGTATATGATGCAGCCGGAAGGTTTTGTCGATCCTAAGAACGCTAACAAAGTATGCAAGCTCCAGCGATCCATTTATGGGCTGGTGCAAGCATCTCGGAGTTGGAATATTCGCTTTGATGAGATGATCAAAGCGTTTGGGTTTATGCAGACTTATGGAGAAGCCTGCGTTTACAAGAAAGTGAGTGGGAGCTCTGTAGCATTTCTCATATTATATGTAGATGACATACTCTTGATGGGAAATAATATAGAATTTCTGGACAGCATTAAGGCCTACTTGAATAAGTGTTTTTCAATGAAGGACCTTGGAGAAGCTGCTTACATATTAGGCATCAAGATCTATAGAGATAGATCGAGACGCCTCATAGGTCTTTCACAAAGCACATACCTTGATAAGATTTTGAAGAGGTTCAAAATGGATCAGTCCAAGAAGGGGTTCTTGCCTATGTTACAAGGTGTGAGATTGAGCTCGGCTCAGTCACCGACCACGGCAAAAGATAAAGAAGAGATGAGTGTCATCCCCTATGCTTCAGCCATAGGATCTATTATGTATGCCATGCTGTGTACCAGAACTGATGTAAACCTTGCCGTGAGTTTGGTAGCTAGATACCAAAGTAATCCCGACAAGGAACACTGGACAGCAGTCAAGAATATCCTGAAGTACCTGAAAAGGACAAAGGACATGTTTCTCGTTTATGGAGGAGACGAAGAGCTTGTCGTAAAGGGTTACGTCGACGCTAGCTTCGACTCAGATCCGAATGACTCTAAGTCACAAACCGGATACGTGTATATGTTGAATGGTGGAGCAGTAAGCTGGTGCAGCTGCAAGCAGAGCGTCGTGGCGGGATCTACGTGTGAAGCGGAGTACATGGCAGCCTCGGAGGCAGCGCATGAAGCGATTTGGGTGAAGGAGTTCATCACCGACCTAGGAGTCATACCCAATGCGTCGGGGCCAATCAAACTCTTCTGTGACAACACTGGAGCTATTGCCCTTGCCAAGGAGCCCAGGTTTCACAAGAAGACCAGGCACATCAAGCGTCGTTTCAACTCCATCCGTGAAAATGTTCAAGATGGAGACATAGAAATTTGCAAAGTACATACGGATCTGAATGTCGCAGATCCGTTAACTAAACCTCTCTCGCGAGCTAAACATGATCAACACCAGAACTCTATGGGTGTTCGATTCATCACAATGTAACTAGATTGGTGACTCTAGTGCAAGTGGGAGACTGTTGGAAATATGCCCTAGAGGCAATAATAAAAGTATTATTATATTTCATTGTTCATGATAATTGTCTTTTATTCATGCTATAACTGTATTATCTGGAAATCGTAATACACGTGTGAATACATAGACCTCAATATGTCCCTAGTGAGCCTCTAGTTGACTAGCTCGTTGTGATCAACAGGTAGTCATGATTTCCTGGCTATGGACATTGGATGTCGTTGATAACGGGATCACATCATTAGGAGAATGATGTGATGGACAAGACCCAATCCTAAGCATAGCACAAAGGTCGTTTAGTTCGTTTGCTAGAGCTTTGCCAATGTCAAGTATCTCTTCCTTAGACCATGAGATCGTGTAACTCCCGGATACCGTAGGAGTCCCTTGGGTGTATCAAACGTCACAACGTAACTGGGTGACTATAAAGGTGCATTACAGGTATCTCCGAAAGTAGCTGTTGGGTTGACACGGATCGAGACTGGGATTTGTCACTCCGTATGACGGAGAGGTATCTCTGGGCCCACTCGGTAATGCATCATCATAATGAGCTCAAGGTGACCAAAGTGTTGGCCACGAGATCATGCATTACGGTACGAGTAAAGTGACTTGCCGGTAACGAGACTGAACAAGGTATTGGGATACCGATGATCGAGTCTCGGGCAAGTAACGTACCGATTGACAAAGGGAATTGTATACAGGGTTTGATCGAATCCTCGATATCGTGGTTCATCCGATGACAACATCGAGAAGCATGTGGGAGCCAACATGGGTATCCAGATCCCGCTGTTGGTTATTGACCGGAGAACGTCTCGGTCATGTCTACATGTCTCCCGAACCCATAGGGTCTACACACTTAAGGTTCGATGACGCTAGGGTTATAAAGGAAGTTTGTATGTGGTTACCGAATGTTGTTCGGAGTCCCGGATGAGATCCCGGACGTCACGAGGAGTTCCGGAATGGTCCGGAAAGATTTATATATGGGAAGTCCTATTTTGGCCACCGGAAAATGTTCGGGATTTTTCGGTATTGTACCGGGAAGGTTCTAGAAGGTTCCGGAGTGGGGCCCACCTGCATGGGGGGACCCACATGAACGTGAGTAGTGGGGTAAAGGCCCCACACCCCTGGTCAAGGCGCACCAAGATCCCCCCTTAGAAGGAATAAGATCATATCCCGAAGGGATAAGATCAAGATCCCTAAAAAGGGGGGATAACAATCGGTGGGGAAGGAAATGATGAGATTTCTTTCCTCCCACCTTGGCCAACGCCCCAATGGACTTGGAGGGCAAGAAACCAGCCCCTCCACCCCTATATATAGTGGGGAGGCGCATGGGAGCTTAACACAAGCCAAGGCGCAGCCCCTCCCCTCCCCAACACCTCTCCTCCTCCGTATATGCTTGGCGAAGCCCTGTCGGAGTACTGCTGCACCAACTACACCACGCCGTCGTGCTGCCGTTGGAGCAATCTTCCTCAACCTCTCCTTCCCCCTTGCTGGATCAAGAAGGAGGAGACGTCTCCCGTCCCGTACGTGTGTTGAACGCGGAGGTGCTGTCCGTTCAGCACTTGGACATCGGTGATCCGAATCACGTTCGAGTACGACTCCATCATCACCATCCCCTTGGCTAGCTTCCGCTCGTGATCTACAAGTGGTATGTAGATGCAAACTCTCTCCCTTGACTCGTTGCTTAGATGAACTCATAGATGGATCCTGGTGAAACCGTAGGAAAAATTTTAATTTTCTGCAACGTTCCCCAACAGAGAGGAGGGGGAGGGGATGTACGGGTGGGGAAAGGTGGTGGGTTGGTGCGGGTTAGCAGTAGCGCGGGTGAAGAAACGCGCTGCTGCTAAATAATTAGCAACATCGCGCTTTGGGCAACGGCGCTACTGCTAACAGTGACAAATGTTTTTGCCAATTTGCAATGTAGCAGCAGCGATCCCAGTAAAAGCGCGCTACTACTACATCCGTAGCAGTAGCGCGGTTCGGGCGACGGCGCTACTGCTAAATGGAGCTCGGTGAACACCGCCGGTGGATATTTGTAGCAGCGCGGTTTACACAGAGCGCGCTACTGCTAAAAACGTATCAGCAGCGAGTTTCCCGCACACTCGCTACTACTAATTAGCAGCAACGCTCCTTTTTGAGCCGCGCTACTGCTAAGATTCTGTGTATAGGCTTTTCCCTAGTAGTGAGATGTATATGATGCAGCCGGAAGGTTTTGTCGATCCTAAGAATGCTAACAAAGTATGCGAGCTCCAGCGATCCATTTATGGGCTGGTGCAAGCATCTCGGAGTTGGAACATTCGCTTTGATGAGATGATCAAAGCGTTTGAGTTTATGCAGACTTATGGAGAAGCCTGCGTTTACAAGAAAGTGAGTGGGAGCTCTGTAGCATTTCTCATATTATATGTAGATGACATACTTTTGATGGGAAATGATATAGAATTCTTGGACAACATTAAGGCCTACTTGAATAAGTGTTTTTCAATGAAGGACCTTGGAGAAGCTGCTTACATATTAGGCATCAAGATCTATAGGGATAGATCGAGACGCCTCATAGGTCTTTCACAAAGCACATACCTTGATAAGATTTTGAAGAAGTTCAAAATGGATCAGTCCAAGAAAGGGTTCTTGCCTGTATTGCAAGGTGTGAGATTGAGCTCGGCTCAATGCCCGACCACGACAAAAGATAAAGAAGAGATGAGTGTCATCCCCTATGCCTCAGCCATAGGATCTATTATGTATGCCATGCTATGTACCAGACCAGATGTAAACCTTGCCGTAAGTTTGGTAGGTAGGTACCAAAGTAATCATGGCAAGGAACACTGGACAGCGGTCAAGAATATCCTGAAGTACCTGAAAAGGACAAAGGACATGTTTCTCGTTTGTGGAGGTGACGAAGAGCTCGTCGTAAAGGGTTACGTCGATGCTAGCTTCGACACAGATCTGGATGACTCTAAGTCACAAACCGGGTACATGTATATGTTGAATCGTGGAGCAGTAAGCTGGTGCAGTTGCAAGCAGAGCGTCGTGGTGGGATCTACATGTGAAGCGGAGTACATGGCAGCCTCGGAGGCAGCACATGAAGAAATATGGATGAATGAGTTCATCACCGACCTAGGAGTCATACCCAATGCGTCGGGGCCAATCACTCTCTTCTGTGACAACACTGGAGCTATTGCCCTTGCCAAGGAGCCCAGGTTTCACAAGAAGACCAGGCACATCAAGCGTCGTTTCAACTCCATCCGTGAAAATGTTCAAAATGGAGACATAGATATTTGCAAAGTACATACGGATCTGAATGTCACAGATCCGTTGACTAAACCTCTTCCGCGAGCAAAACATGATCAACACCAGAACTCTATGGGTGTTCGATTCATCACAATGTAACTAGATTATTGACTCTAGTGCAAGTGGGAGACTGTTGGAAATATGCCCTAGAGGCAATAATAAAAAGATTATTATTATATTGCTTTGTTCATGATGGTTGTCTTCTATTCATGCTATAATTGTATTATCCGAAAATCGTAATACACGTGTGAATACTTAGACCACAACATGTCCCTAGTGAGCCTCTAGTTGACTAGCTCGTTGATCAACAGACAGTCATGGTTTCCTGACTATAGACATTGGATGTCGTTGATAACGAGATCACATCATTAGGAGAATGATGTGATGGACAAGACCCAATCCTAAGCATAGCACAAGATCGTGTAGTTCGTTTTGCTAGAGCTTTTCCAATGTCAAGTATCTCTTCCTTAGACCATGAGATCGTGTAACTCCTAGATACCGTAGAAGTGCTTTGGGTGTACCAAACGTCACAACGTAACTGGGTCACTATAAAGTTGCACTACAGGTATCTCTGAAAGTGTCTGTTGGGTTGACACGGATCGAGACTGGGATTTGTCACTCCGTATTACGGAGAGGTATCACTGGGCCCACTCGGTAGTGCATCATCATAATGAGCTCAAAGTGACCAAGTGTCTGGTCACGGGATCATGCATTATGGTACAAGTAAAGTGACTTGCCGGTAACGAGATTGAACGAGGTATTGGGATACCAACGATCGAATCTCGGGCAAGTAACATACCGTCTGACAAAGGGAATTGTACACGGGGTTGCTTGAATCCTCGACATCGTGGTTCATCTGATGAGATCATCGAGGAGTATGTAGGAGCCAACATGGGTATCAAGATCCCGTTGTTGGTTATTGACCGAAGAGCCGTCTCGGTCATGTCTGCATGTCTCCCGAACCCGTAGGGTCTACACACTTAAGGTTCGGTGACGCTAGGGTTGTATGAATATGAGTATGCAGCAAACCGAATGTTGTTCGAAGTCCCGGATGAGATCCCGGACATCACGAGGAGTTCCGGAATGGTCCAAAGGTAAAGAATTATATATAGAAAGTGCTGTTTCGGCCATCGGGAAAGTTTCGGGTTCACCCCGTATTGTACCGGGACCACCGGAAGGGTCTCGGGGGTCCACCGGGTGGGGCCACCTATCCCAGAGGGCCCCGTGGGCTGAAGTGGGAGGGGAACCAGCCCCTAGTGGGCTGGTGCGCCCCCCCCTTGCCCCCCTGTGCCTAGGGTTGGAAACCCTAGGGTGGGGGGGCGCACCACTTGCCTTAGGGGGCACTCCACCCCCCTTGGTCGCCGCCCCCTTTGGAGATTCAATCTCCAGGGCCGGCACCCCCTCCTGGGGGCCTATAAAAGGAGGGGGGAGGGAGGGCAGCCGCACCCTGAGTCTTGGCGCCTCCCTCCCCCTGCTACACCTCTTCCTCCTCCCTCAGTTGCTTGGCGAAGCCCTGCCGGAGTCCTGCTGCATCCACCACCACGCCGTCGTGCCGCTGGATCTTCATCAACCTCTCCTTCCCCCTTGCTGGATCAAGACGGAGGAGACGTCACGCTGACCGTACGTGTGTTGAACGCGGAGGTGCCGTCCCTTCGGCGCTAGGATCTCCGGTGATAGGATCACGACGAGAACGACTACCTCAACCCCGTTCTCTTGAACGCTTCCGCACGCGATCTACAAGTGGTATGTAGATGCATCTCTATCTCTCGTTGCTAGATGAACTCATAGATTGATCTTGGTGAACGTAGGAAATTTTTTATTTTATGCAACGTTCCCCAACAGAGGCAGCATGCATAAAATCCGTATCAGGAAAGTAACGTCCCTTCAACACTCTTGCAAAAAGGGAATCATGGTTCGTTAGAAAACGCCACCCGTGCTTCCCCAACATGGCAAGATTGAACATATGTGGGCCTTTGAAACCCATACCGCCTTTGCACTTGGGCGTTGCAAGCTCCTTCCAAGACACCCAATGCATTGATCTTTTGTCAAGAGAACTACTCCAGAAATACTTGGCCATAGGAGCCGTCAAACTCTTACAAACTTTTTTGGTTAACAGAAAAGAACTCATTGGATAGGTCGGAATTGCTTGAACCACTGATTTCAATAAGGTTTCGCGCCCTGCACACTCAAGTAATATTTCCGACCATCCCTGCATTCTAGCCCTGGCTCTCTCACTGATGTGATCAAAAGTTCCACTCGTAATCCGGCCCACAGCAGTAGGGAGACCCAAGTACTTCTCATTAAACGCCTCAACATGGATGTTCAAGGTTGTCTTCAGAAGCTGCCTCAGATCAGTGGGAGTATTTGAACTGAAATATATAGCACTTTTATCCTTATTGATACACTGGCCTGAGGCCTCCTCATAGATCCTCAAGATGTCATTTAACCGGAGAGCACTCGGGTTGCTTGCATTGATGAAGATGAGACTATCATCTGCAAAAAGCAAATGGGTTACCCACGGTGATCTATAGCTCACCCGTAGTCCCCTATCAATGGTTCCCCCATTGTAGTGTTTCAACAATGATGAGAAACCTTCGGCACACAGAAGAAAAAGATATGGTGACACTGGGTCTCCTTGCCGAAAACCTCTGGTAGGTGTAACATAAGGAAGAAGTTCCCCATTGATACGTACAGAAAACCGAACAGAGGAAACACACTTCATTATTAGTCTGACAAAGCCCATACTGAAACCCAAACGTAACAGTATTGCCTCGAGATAATGCCACTCGATACGGTCGTATGCTTTCATCATATCAAGCTTAACCGCGCAAGAGAAGTTTTTTCCCTTCTTTCTCCTTTTCATCGTATGGATACTTTCATAGGCCACAAGTACGTTGTCTGTGATAAGACGTCCGGGAACGAAAGCACTTTGCTCCTTGCTAATTATCAGATCCATCAAGCTTCGTAGCCGGTTTGTTATAGCCTTGGCTGCAATCTTGTAAAGCACCGGGCACAAGGCAATGGGACGATATTGTTTGATCGATTGGGGGTGACGTACCTTAGGTATCAGTGTTATAGACGTATCATTCAGTCCTACTGGTAGTTCCCCTCCATTAAGAAAGTCCAAAACTGCCAAGGTTACCTCGTTGCCTAGCAAATCCCAGTGGCGTTGGTAAAACCCTGCAGTAAAACCATCCACTCCAGGGGCTTTGGAGGGTGCCATCTGAAACAGCGCGACCTTGACCTCATCTCCCGTGTATGGTTTATTCAAATCATCATTCATGGCTTGGGTGATTCTCTCCGGTACATGCGATAAAAGCAAACTGGAGTCTCCCCAACCCTAGGAGCGATACAAATTCTGGTAGAAGTTTTGTACCTCTTCCTTGTCCTCACTTTCAGAAGCACAAGTAGAACCATCAGCACGTTTCAAACCTGATATCCCGTTCATTCGTTTGCGTTGGGCTGCTTGGGCTTGAAAGTAGGAAGTGTTTCGGTCACCATCCTGAAGCCACGGGACACGGGAACGCTGTCGAAGCCAGATTTCTTCCTGGTGCAAGGCCTCCTTTAGCTTCTTGACAACAGTTTTCTCCTCCTCCGTAGGACCTGTGCCAATGGACCGGCAGCGAAGGCGATCCAGTCGCTTCTGCAACTGCCTGACAGAACGTGTCAGGCTGCCAAACTCCTTGGAGCCCAAGGGTTCCAGCGTTGCCTGCAAGGTACTCCGCTTGGGTTGGCGAGACCAAAATGCAGCAGTGTGTGTGTACGTACAGTCGCGGTTGTGGCCCAAAGATGTCGTGGCCATCCCAGTGCAGCCCAAGATATACGTGCGTATCCCGGACCAAAAATTTGGCCCACTTAGCGTACCCCATCGCGGTTGCGTGAACGCACCTCCCGTGCCGCCGCCGAGATGCGCACCGCCCAGCCTCGCCGCCGCTGCCGGAGAAAGTCGGGGATGCAGGCGAGTGGCGCGGCGGCGTCGACGCAGGCAGGTTCGACCTACTCCCCGTCATCGCGCAGGGCGTCGATTTCGCCCACCTATTCGCCGATGGAGGACGACGACCTCCTGATGGAGATACTCGTGCGGCTCCCCCCGCGACCTTCCTCCCTCCCCCGCGTCTCCTCTGTCTGCAAGCGCTGGCGACGCATCGTCTCCGACCCCCAGTTCCTCCGCCGCTTCTGCGCCCACCACCGGGAACCCCCCATCGTCGGCGTGTTCTTCAACTCCAGCTTCATTGAAACCCCCTTCAGGTCGACTCTCAATCCGCCGGACCTCTTCTCCCCGCGCCTCGACGACATCTGGTCCGTCCACAGCTGCCGCCACGGCCGCGTCCTCTTCACCAGCAGCGCCCGTACCGGCAGGGGCTGCCGCCAGGTCCTAGTGTGGGATCCCGTCACAGGCGACCGCCGCTGCATAGGCAGTCCAACGCAGCTGGGTGGTCACGACTGGAGCGAGTCCCGTGTGCAAGCGGATGTGCTCTGTGCTGCCGGCGACAAGGGCCACGTGCATGGTGCCTGCCATTCGAGCCCCTTCAAGGTGGTCTTGGCGTGCGTCAGCAAGGGCGTCGCACGAGC
>NC_041386.1:669916336-669917062 GCF_002162155.2 Triticum dicoccoides | reverse complement strand
TTTTTTTTTGCGGGGAAATTCAGAGAGCTTTATTGAGTAAACACATTCTTGGAATAATCAGCCAGGAGGCTGGACACCAAGAAGCTAGGAGTCTCGTCAAGCCAACTATCGGTCACATTAAGTGTGCAGGCACGTTTTGCACACAAGTGAGCCGGTAAATTGGCTGACCTGTTTACATGTTGAATAACAAAAGAAGAAAATTGAGTACTAAGCTCTCCAATCTCTAAAAGTAAAGGAGCCACAATTGAACGAGAATTGTGGCGAGTGGTCCAGAGTGTCACCAACTCCAAGCAATCGACTTCCATTATCACATGCGAGAATCCACGAAGAGCAGCGAACCGAACACCATCTCGCAAGGAAAGTCCCTCCATGATCAAGGGATCCGAAATAGCCATATATGGCTTGCACCAGGCACCCAAGAGGGCCGTAGGAGATCGAGCAATGCCTCCCGCGCCTCCCCTGCCATCCGCTAAGTTGAGAGCTCCATCGGTTGTGATTTTCACAAACCCATCTTCAGGGGGCCGCCACCCATAGCCAGGCAAGACCATTGTATCCTTGTGTGGCAAGTGAAGAAGTGCAATAGCCTCCTTTGTAGCTCGGATCGTCGCAGTAGGGTCACGACCTTCTTCACCGTGCTTGATACGATTCCTGGAATGCCAAATAGACCACATAATAGTGGTGATCTTTGCACGGTCATCATCCGTAAAGCGCGGGTCACATAAAATG
>NC_041386.1:669903682-669914680 GCF_002162155.2 Triticum dicoccoides | reverse complement strand
TGTGAATACTTAGACCACAACATGTCCCTAGTGAGCCTCTAGTTGACTAGCTCATTGATCAACAGATAGTCATGGTTTCCTGACTATAGACATTGGATGTCGTTGATAACGGGATCACATCATTAGGAGAATGATGTGATGGACAAGACCCAATCCTAAGCATAGCACAAGATCGTGTAGTTCGTTTTGCTAGAGCTTTTCCAATGTCAAGTATCTCTTCCTTAGACCATGAGATCGTGTAACTCCCGGATACCGTAGAAGTGCTTTGGGTGTACCAAACGTCACAATGTAACTGGGTGACTATAAAGGTGCACTACAGGTATCTCCAAAAGTGTCTGTTGGGTTGACACGGATCGAGACTGGGATTTGTCACTCCGTATTACGGAGAGGTATCACTGGGCCCACTCGGTAGTGCATCATCATAATGAGCTCAAAGTGACCAAGTGTCTGGTCACAGGATCATGCATTACGGTACGAGTAAAGTGACTTGCCGGTAACGAGATTGAATGAGGTATTGGGATACCGACGATCGAATCTCAGGCAAGTAACATACCGTCTGACAAAGGGAATTGTATACGGGGTTGCTTGAATCCTCGACATCATGGTTCATCCGATGAGATCATCGAGGAGTATGTGGGAGCCAACATTGGTATCCAGATCCCGCTGTTGGTTATTGACTGGAGAGCCGTCTCGGTCATGCCTGCATGTCTCCCGAACCCGTAGGGTCTACACACTTAAGGTTCGGTGACGCTAGGGTTGTATGAATATGAGTATGCAGCAAACCGAATGTTGTTCGGAGTCCCAGATGAGATCCCGGACGTCAGGAGGAGTTCCGGAATGGTCCGGAGGTAAAGAGTTATATATAGGAAGTGCTGTTTCGGCCATCGGGAAAGTTTCGGGGTCACCCGGTATTATACTGGGACCACCAGAAGGGTCCCGGGGGTCCACCGGGTGGGGCCACCTATCCCGGAGGGCCCCGTGGGCTGAAGTGGGAGGGGAACCAGCCCCTAGTGGGCTGGTGCTCCCCCCTTGGGCCCCCTGCGCCTAGGGTTGGAAACCCTGGGGTGGGAGGGGGGGCGCACCACTTGCCTTGGGGGGCACTCCACCCCCCCTGGCCGCCGCCCCCTTGGGAGATTCAATCTCTAGGGTCGGCGCCCCCCCTGGGGGCCTATATAAAGGAGGGGGGGAGGGAGGGCAGCCGCACCCGGAGTCTTGGCGCCTCCCTCCCTCTGCTACACTTCTTCCTCCTCCCGCAGTTGCTTGGCGAAGCCCTGCCGGAGTCCTGCTGCATCCACCACCATGCCGTCGTGCTGCTGGATCTTCATCAACCTCTCCTTCCCCCTTGCTGGATCAAGACGGAGGAGACGTCACGCTGACCGTACGTGTGTTGAACGCGGAGGTGTCATCCATTCGGCGCTAGGATCTCCGGTGATAGGATCACGACAAGAACGACTACCTCAACCCCGTTCTCTTGAACGCTTCCGCACGCGATCTACAAGTGGTATGTAGATGCATCTGTCTCTCTCATTGCTAGATGAACTCATAGATTGATCTTGGTGAACGTAGGAATTTTTTTATTTTATGCAACGTTCCCCAACAGTGGTATCAGAGCTACGTTTATGCGTAGTTCTCTATTCCACGAGTAGAACACAAATTTGTTGTTGGCGTAGATCTTGTCAACTTGCTTGCCACTACTAGTCTTTTCTTGCTTCAGCGGTATTGTGGGATGAAGCGTCCCGGACCGACCTTACACGTACGCTTACGTGAGACAGGTTCCACCGACTGACATGCACTAGTTGCATAAGGTGGCCAGCGGGTGTCTGTCTCTCCCACATTAGTTGGAGCGGATTCGATGAAAAGGGTCCTTATGAAGGGTAAATAGAAGTTGACAAAATCACGTTGTGGTTATTCGTAGGTAAGAAAACGTTCTTGCTAGAACCCAATTGCAGCCACGTAAAAGATGCAACAACAATTAGAGGACGTCTAACTTGTTTTTGCAGCAATTGTCATGTGATGTGATATGGCCAGAAGTTGTGATGAATGATGAATGATATATTGTGATGTATGAGATCATGTTCTTGTAATAGGAATCATGACTTGCATGTCGATGAGTATGACAACCGGCAGAAGCCATAGGAGTTGTCTTGATTATTGTATGACCTGTGTGTCAATGATTTAACGCCATGTAATTACTTTACTTTATTGCTAAACCGTTAGCTAAAGTAGTAGAAGTAATAGTTGGCGAGCAACTTCATGGAGGCACGATGATGGAGATCATGGTGTCATGCCGGTGACGAAGATGATCATGGAGCCCCGAAGATGGAGATTGAAGGAGCTATATGATATTGGCCATATCATGTCACTACTTTATATAATTGCATGTGATGTTTATTATGTTTTATGCATCTTGTTTACTTAGAACAGCGGTAGTAAATAAGATGATCCCTTATAATAATTTCAAGAAAGTGTTCCCCCTAACTGTGCACCGTTGCTAAAGTTCGTCGTTTCGAAGCACCACGTGATGATCAGGTGTGATAGATCCTTACGTTCACATACAACAGGTGTAAGACAGTTTTACACATGCAAAACACTTAGGGTTAACTTGACGAGCCTAGCATGTACAGACATGGCCTCGGAACACAAGAGACCGAAAGGTCGAACATGAGTCGTATGGAAGATACGATCAACATGGAGATGTTCACCGATGATGACTAGTCCGTCTCACGTGATGATCGGACACGGCCTAGTCGACTCGGATCGTGTAACACTTAGATGACTAGAGGGATGTCAATCTGAGTGGGAGTTCATTAAATAATTTGATTAGATGAACTTAATTATCATGAACTTAGTCTAAAATCTTTGCAAAAAAAATGTCTTGTAGATCAAATGGCCAACGCTCATGTCAACTTGAACTTCAACGCGTTCCTAGAGAAAACCAAGCTAAAAGATGATGGCAGCAACTATTTGGACTGGGTCCAGAACCTGAGGATCATCCTCATAGCAGCCAAGAAAGCATATGTCCTAGAAGGACCGCTAGGTGAAGCACCCATCCCAGAGAACCAAGACGTTATGAACGCTTGGCAGTCACGTGCTGATGATTACTCCCTCGTTCAGTGCGGCATGCTTTACAGCTTAGAACCGGGGCTCCAAAAGCGTTTTGAGCAACCCGGAGCATATGAGATGTTCGAGGAGCTGAAAATGGTTTTTCAAGCTCATGCCCGGGTTGAGAGATATGAATTCTCCGACAAGTTCTATAGTTGTAAGATGGAGGAAAACAGTTCTGTCAGTGAGCACATACTCAAAATGTCTGGGTTGCACAACCGCCTGTCCCAGCTGGAGATCAACCTCCCGAACGAGGCGGTCATTAACAGAATCCTTCAGTCGCTCCCACCGAGCTACAAGAGCTTTGTGATGAACTACAATATGCAGGGGATGGTGAAGACCATTCCTGAAGTATTCTCAATGCTGAAGTCAGCAGAGGTTGAAATCAAGAAAGAACATCAAGTGTTGATGGTCAATAAGACCACTAAGTTCAAGAAGGGCAAGGGTAAGAAGAACTTCAAGAAGGACGGCAAAGATGTTGCCGCGCCCGGTAAGCCAGTTGCCGGGAAGAAGTCAAAGAATGGACCCAAGCCTGAGACTGAGTGCTTTTATTGCAAAGGGAAGGGTCACTTGAAGCGGAACTGCCCCAAATACTTAACGGCCAAGAAGGCCGACAACACTAAAGGTATATGTGATATACATGTAATTGATGTGTACCTTACCAGTACTCATAGTAACTCCTGGGTATTTGATATCGGTGCCGTTTCTCATATTTGTAACTCACAGCAGGAGCTGCGGAATAAGCGGAGACTGGCGAAGGACGAGGTGACGATGCGCGTCGGGAATGGTTCCAAGGTCGATGTGATCGCCGTCGGCACGCTACCTCTACATTTACCCACGGGATTAGTTATGAACCTCAATAATTGTTATTTAGTGCCAAGTTTGAGGATGAACATTGTATCTGGATCTCGTTTAATACGAGATGGCTACTCATTTAAATCCGAGAATAATGGTTGTTCTATTTATATGAGAGATATGTTTTTTGTTCATGCCCCGATGGTCAATGGTTTATTCTTAATGAATCTCGAACGTAATGTTACACATATTCATAGTGTGAATACCAAAAGATGTAAAGTTGATAACGATAGTCCCACATACTTGTGGCACTACCGCCTTGGTCACATTGGTGTCAAGCGCATGAAGAAGCTCCATGCTGATGGACTTTTAGAGTCTCTCGATTATGAATCATTTGACACATGCGAACCATGCCTCATGGGCAAAATGACCAAGACTCCGTTCTCCGGAACAATGGAGCGAGCAACCAACTTATTGGAAATCATACATACTGATGTGTGTGGTCCAATGAGCGTTGAGGCTCGCGGAGTATATCGTTATGTTCTCACTCTCACTGACGACTTGAGTAGATATGGGTATGTCTACTTGATGAAACACAAGTCTGGGACCTTTGAAAAGTTCAAGGAATTTTAGAATGAGGTAGAGAATCAACGTGAACGAAAGATAAAATTCTTGCGATAAGATCATGGAGAATATTTAAGTCACGAATTTGGTACACACTTAAGAAAATGTGGAATCGTTTCACAACTCACGCCGCCTGGAACACCTCAGCGTAACGGTGTGTCCGAACGTCGTAATCGCACTCTATTGGATATGGTGCGATCTATGATGTCTCTTACCGATTTACCGCTAGCATTTTGGGGATACACTCTAGAGACAGCTACATTCACTTTAAATAGGGCACCATCAAAATCCGTTGAGACAACACCGTATGAATTATGGTTTGGGAAGAAACCTAAGCTGTCATTTCTAAAAGTTTGGGGATGCGATGCTTATGTCAAGAAACTTCAACCTGAAAAGCTCGAACCCAAGTCGGAAAAATGCGTCTTCATAGGATACCCTAAGGAAACCATTGGGTATACCTTCTACCTTAGATCCGAAGGCAAGATCTTTGTTGCCAAGAACGGATCCTTTCTGGAAAAAGAGTTTCTCTCGAAAGGAGTAAGTGGGAGGAAAGTAGAACTCGATGAAGTACTACCTCTTGAACCGGAAAGTAGTGCAGCTCAGGAAAATGTTCCTGTGGTCCCTATACCGACTGGAGAGGAAATTAATGATGATGATCAAGGTACTTCGGATCAAGTTGCTACTAAACTTCGTAGGTCCATGAGGACACGTTCCACACCAGAGTGGTATGGCCACCCTGTCCTTGAAATCATGTTGTTAGACAACGGTGAACCTTCGAACTAGGAAGAAGCGATGGCGGGCCCAGATTCCAACAAATGGCTAGAAGCCATGCAATCCGAGATAGAATCCATGTATGAAAACAAAGTATGGACTTTGACAGACTTGCCCGATGATCGGCGAGCGATAGAAAACAAATGGATCTTTAAGAAGAAGACGGACGCGGATGGTAATGTCACCATCTATAAAGCCCGACTTGTTGCTAAGGGTTATCGACTAGTTCAAGGGGTTGACTACGATGAGACTTTCTCTCCCGTAGTGAAGCTGAAGTCCGTCCGAATCATGTTAGCAATTGCCGCATACTATGATTATGAGATATGACAGATGGACGTCAAAACGAAATTCCTTAACGGCTATCTTAAGGAAGAGCCACTACTAGGGAAAAGGCTAGCAGTAGCACAGGTTTTAGATGTATCAGTAGCGCGGGGACAGGCGCTACTAATAAGGCGCTACAGCTAACATATAGCAGTAGCGCGTGCTCACCGGCGCTACTGCTACACAAGTGTAGCAGCAGCGCTGTTTGCGGAAGCTCGCTACTGCTAGTATCTCTAGCGCTTTTTACCTTGACGCGCTACTGCTACCGCGGCGCTGCTGCTAACTTTTGTACACTCGCTACTGCTAATTTAAGTAGGTTTTTTTGTTATTTTTTTGGCATATTTGTTTTGTATTTGAACAGGCTTTATAGAAGAATCTTTAGCACATAGAAATGTCATCATGATACACATACAAATGTCTCCGAGACCACAAATGTAATCATAGCATGTACATACAAATAGTCTCATCATAATCATCATCCAACACAAAGTGATATCTTGTCATCATCTCGAAAATAGCGATACATGCAAGTCTCGAATACTTGCAACTACAACAACGTCATCCATCTAAACAAAGGTATACACAAGAAGTGCTATCACTATGAGTGAGAGCGGAACTATGCAGTACACGAGGTGGTGGTTACGAGTCCTCTCTCGCGCTAGCGTGAACCTCAAGTAACTTGCTTCTCCTTCTTGTCTGCTTTTGAAGCCTTTATGGCTGGCGCCCATGAACCCATTCACTTGCGCCTGACACTCATGCCACTCGTTGTACACCCCCGGAACCTTCCCTTTGTACACGACATAGCAATTCCATCTCGCCATCAAGAAACTAGGTACCTGTTGAGATGCATGTTCATGAAGAGGATGTACAATCATATATATGCAACAAAATATACTAGAGCAACACCGAAAAAGAAAGGATTAGCAACTAGATGCAACATACAGTACGCAAATTAATTAACTAGAGGTACGCAGTTCATCGTACGCAAACTAACAAAGTAGCATTACGCAAGTTCGGCATGGACCATGGACATCACAAAGTTTCATCGCTACAAGAAGTATACAAGTTCAACCGACACATATCATCATCATCGGCATCATAAATCACTAGAAGTTCCATCCTTCCATATCATCGAGGACGAACCCTAGCTTCTTGAACGGCGTGAGGTCTAGACGTTGCATGCCTATGCGAGTTCGGACGTCAGCTCGTGATATAGGGCCGTGGTGGAACATCCCCTTCTCATCGACGACTTCTTTCATGATGATCGTCGCAATGTCGCTTTGGATGTGAAAGAAGTCATCTCTAAGTTTATAATCCGCTTCTCCATGAGATTCTAGCCACTTGTGGATACGATCATCATTTCTGCTGTTAATGCGAAGCTTTTGGTGATCCGTGTTGAACTGAATCATGAGATGGACGATGTAGAATCCATCCTTCTTGCTTGGTTTTGGGACATGGATGCAGGAGAAGTTAGTTTTATGCGCGAAACCCATCTTCTTGTTCCTTTGTTTCTTGATCTGCACGTGGCCACCTCTAAAGCTGAAGCCTTGGAGAGCATCATCTAGAATATTCATTATGTGGGTGTATTCTTTTTTCTCGTAGTCTCTGGAAGGGTCAAAATACACGGCATGGAAGACTTGCGGGTAAAGAACGATAAGGACGGCGCGCCCGTTGCTGCGAGGAAAAGACACCTCAAATTATTCCCCATATGAGAGAGAAGGAATGATTGAAATGTACGAAAGGGTTGTCCGGAACTGACTTACTTTGGATGATAAGGCACGAGGACAATTTCCCGGTCCTTATTCTGTACCATGAAGTTTTGGAGGTACTCCCTAGCAGTTTCACGCTCAAAGTCGCCGAGACTCAAGAAAGACTCGTGCATGTAGTACGGATCCGCCACACAGATTTGTGAGACTTCTTCACTCTTCATGACGGAGCTCATATGTAGCGCAAAAAGGCGGACGATAGTAAAATCAAGCCGCCTTGTTAGAAACATCTCAAAGATATGGTCAAACCGCAGGAAGAACACCTCCACGGGACGTGTGTCGACGTAGCACTTCCCCTCAGGCACACGAGCCGCGTATGTCGGATATCCTGGATCCTTTGAGGCTAGTAGGCTTTTCTCACTCGACAGCACATGGTCGTGCAGTCTCCTGAGATCCCCTGATAGTGCCTCCAGCGGTTTCGGCGGTAGCATCGGCTCGCCCGTGAGATGGAACATGACCGCACTTTTCACGGGTACACGCTCTTCAGAATGCATCGTCTGGCTGCTATGTGCTTTGGCTTGTTTGGAGACAGTTACCTTCCCCGATCTCTTCCTCTCCTTTTTCTTGGGCACACCTTCTAGAGCCTTCCTTAACCCCTGCCCCAGTGTTCCCGGGCTAAGTACTGTATGACCCTCGCGCCCGGCTAGTTGAGCCTGTGTTGAGGCGGCATCTTCAGGCATGTTCTGTGAGGATTTCGTGAAGAGAGACTTTTTGCAATCCATGGTACGACCCTGCCAGGGCATATCATCCATATCCTCATTAGCAAGCTGATAACCCGATTCGTCATATGGTTGACTCATCATATCTATGTCACAGTCATACGCGTTTGTATTGAGGTAATCCATAGGGTCGACCTCCGTCTCATCATCCATTCTCTGTTCTACAGGAGAAATTACATCAGCCAGTACTATTGCACCCCCTTCATCATGTCGTCCGCCGCTCTCACCCGGCACTACAGGTGCTGGTAATTGCGTAGGCGGGGTGGTGGTCTTCGCACATGCTTGTTGATGTGTGGTAGTTATTGGTGTGCTCTCGGCCGGCTCCAGACGAATAAGATTCTTCGGCCATAGCAGCACCCAATTCTTGCAGCTTCCAATCTGCGGCGGGGTCTCGTCGTCCGCTCCCACATGCTGTACTGGAGGAGGCAAATCCTCGTGCCCTGATTTCACACTGGTCAAGCTAACCCTGAAGTGCCCAGCGGGGATCGGCTGGTTGTGGAACGTGCGTTGAGAGGGGTCCATTATCATCCCCTATCCCACGTCCACCTTTTGGCCTTTGATCAAGTAGAGTATGGTGCACGGGGTTTCTTTCGCCTGCAAACACATATGTCTGTGGCGTAAAACAACCGAAAGGCAACAAAAATGGAATATTATATATATATATATATATATATAATATATATATATATATATATATATATATGTTGGTGCGACATGTAATTACCGTGACGGCGTCGAGCTCAGCCAAAGACGAAGGCCCACCTAGCGCGCCAGAGACTGAGGACGGGCTGCTATGAGTGGGAGCGGCTGCGAGAGGAGGCCCGGTTGCGTGAGCAAGTGATGGTGCGATGGTGTTGTTGTTCATGGAGTTGCTCCCGACGAAACTGGGCATCGGGAAATCATGTACCGTCTTGTCTGGATTTTCCTTCGCCCAGTTGATGATAACTGGAATCAAGTTAGTAGCGAAATCATTTCTGCAGGCAGTTATAGCTGCATTGACTGCCTGCTGTAGCAACTCATATTTGTCCTCGGCTGCTTTTTTCGCGTCCTCAGCTGCTTTTTTCTCGACCGCAAGCTTCACTTTCGCGTTCATGTCCGCCTGACTAAACTTCATTTTCAGCTTCTTGGCCTTCGGGCCCTCGTTGTAAAACACCTTCCACGTGGCACTGTCTCCAGCGCCGTGCACACGACCATATTGCGGCCGCTGATCCAAAGGGAGTCCCTTAAGTTCGTTCAAGGCCCGGTTGAGAGGGGTGTCCCACTTGGGCCTCATCGGAGAAGTAGGGCTTTCGGCTGCAAGCTGGTGTTGCTTCTCCAGTAGTCTAATCAATTTCCTCGTGATCTTGTCCGTGTAAAAAACCTTTTTCTCCTTGTCCCACTTGTAGCGGGCCCTGATGAAGTCATGCTCCAAGGGGTTGGTGAACTTCGCGAAGGGGTCTGGGAGACCCGCGGCTTCACGTTCCGCGTCCTCCTTATCCCATATGGGCCTTTTACCGAGGTAGCCACGGCTTCCGAGGCGATGCTTCCCCGTGTTCCTTTGCTGAAGGCTCTTGAATTTCGCAGCCTGAGCCTTGGCTGCCTCGCTAGCGCAAGTGTCCTTGAACTTTTCAAACTCCTCTTCCGTAAGTGTCGGATTTTCCTCCAGAATCTTGGACAGGGGTTCATCAGCCTCAATAGCTCGTTTCACCCTTGTTTTCTAGGAGGCCAAATCATTGTTGAACATGCCCATGGCGTGATTGTTAATCTTTTTCATCTTCGGATCATCCCACGGTTGTTCTATGTTATCATCCCGGTCGGGGAACTTGAATCTCTTGTGCAACTTTGTTAGGAGCAACTGCGTCAAATGTTCTTTACTCCTTAAGTCATCGTCGTTGATGCTCGCACATTCCTGTAGGATGCATCCTACTTGGTTCCCATAGCACTTGCGAGGTTCTTCCGGCTCTAACGGCTCAAACTTGCCAAGTGCCATCTTTGTGATCACAAGTCGTCCAATCCCTAGTTTGTTAGGTTTTCGTATCCTCTGCTTCTTATGCTTCCTCTTTTCAGTAGCGGCATCGGGGCCGGTACCTTCCCCATCGGTCTCGGTGCCGCCATCGGTGCCGGCGCTGTCGGTGTCGATGTCGGCGTCAGTACCATCATCGAGGCTGACCTGCAAACCTTGCTTAGCAGTCAAATAGTCGAGGTACTCTTGTTCACCCTCATAATCCATCTCGTCTGCATCTTGGTCAGAAGGCCCAGTTTCTTCGTTGTTTGACATGTTTCCTATGATTAAGTGTCCTCATTTATTTCTAAAAGTATGAATAAATGAGAAATGACATAAAAAGAAATCTATGTGCCAGCACTCGATATGCCAACTATGTAGCACAAAATCATGCCTTTATTCACGGGAAATTTCGGCATGACCTTTGCTAAAAAATGGACATATCGAGCACCTAAAATTCACCGGAACAGAAATGAATCAACATTCCGGCGTAACATAGGCCACTCGGATCATTTTCCAAACATGACATGTCCAAAACATGACATATGCACATATCACATGTCTAGTTCAAATTTGCACATATCACATGTCCAGTTCAAATTTTGAAACTAGCTAAATTCATAACTAAATACTCCCTCCGTCCGGAAATACTTGTCATCAAAATGAATAGAAGGGGATGTATCTAGATGTATATTAGTTCTAGATACATCCCTTTTTATCCATTTTGATGACAAGTATTTTCGGACGGAGGGAGTAGATAACCTAATTAACATGCTGCCCTAACTAAAACCTAATTAAATTAACCGAAGAACCTAGCAGAGAGAGAGGGGGGTTTACAGAGGGTGCAGGGGCGAGGAGGCAGGCCCGACGATGGCCGGGAGGGGAGAGGAGGGAGGCGAGGGCCGACGGGTCGGGGGCG
>NC_041386.1:669890254-669903205 GCF_002162155.2 Triticum dicoccoides | reverse complement strand
GGGGTCGGGCTCGGGGGCGAGGGTCGGGTCGGGGGCGAGCGCCGGGGTCGGGGGCTAGCACCAGCGCCGGAGTCGGGGGCGAGCGCTGGGGCCGGGTCGGGCACGGCGGTGCGACGGGGGAGAATGGGGATTTTTTGGGGGGAAAAGGCGGGATGAAGCAGGGCGGGTGAGAATTTTGGGTTAAGTGGACATAGCAGTAGCGCATTTGCACGAAAAGCGCTGCTACTACCTTCAGTAGATGTAGCGCTTTATACGAAATCCGCTTCTACTAACTTCAGCATCTGTAGCGGTTTAGGCAAAACGCGCTGCTACTACCTTCGCTACTGCCAGTTTTCCTTTTTCTTTTCCTTTATTTTATCCCACTTTTATTTCCCGAGGGCAGTGAACGAAGGGAGGGCGATATATATTGCATCATTTGACGGTTAAATATGTATGCAAAATAGGAACATATATATTACACATCATTGGACCCATGCATAATAATGGCTAAGTGTGTATACAAAATAGGAACATATATATATATTACATCATTTGACTGATAACATAAGTTTCCTCAGTTCTGACGTTTTTGTTTTTGTGTCAGCTTCTTTCCCTTCTTGTTCGTCGAAGAATAATTGAGCCCCTCATTGTGAC
Source organism: Triticum dicoccoides (assembly GCF_002162155.2). Lineage (NCBI taxonomy): Eukaryota > Viridiplantae > Streptophyta > Magnoliopsida > Poales > Poaceae > Triticum > Triticum dicoccoides. The sequence continues at coordinate 669,902,572 of NC_041386.1, read as the reverse complement.
TTTGCCTTTTCGATGGAGTACGATTTTTCTTAGGTAATGTAGTATTGATTCTTCTTTTGACGTATACTTCATCATCATCGTCATCTTGCCTCATTGGGTTGCCGTACTGATCATAGTCTTCCTCGTTGGCGACTCCATCCATTCCAATGATGTTCCTTTTGCCTCTCCTCAGGACAACACGGCTGGGATTGCGCGGGTCAATTATGAAGAAGCATTGTGTCACGTGCTTAGCGTGTACCCATGGCTCATTTTTTGCAATAGCGTTCACGGTAGCGCTCTTAGCGTCGGGTATAGTCATGGTAGTGAAAATCCGGCTTTCTCTTTCGACATTCTTAGCCCATCTGACACGGAACATCGTCGTGTTGTGCAGTCCAGAGTAGTCAAGCTCCCAGATCTCCTCGACCCTTCCATAAAATCGTTCAGTTGCACCGTTGTCGCTGCCGGTCATGCATTCCATCGTCACCCCTGAGTTCTGATCATCACTGTCCATATCTTTGGCCTCCATGTAGAACGTGTATCCACTGATATCATATGCCTGATAGGTTACGAGGTTGGGCGAGGGGCCATGTGCTAAGGCGTATATGAGCAATCCGTCCTTAGAGCCCTCCTCCGGAGGATTAGCAATAATATGCTCTTTGAACCAATGCAGGAAAGTGGAGTTGTGCTCTCTAGTAACTTCGGCGTCTGTCCTGCACACCCCCTGGTCATGATACTTCTTTGCGATAATTTCTTTGTGCAGTGCCACGAAAGGATCTACCTCGTCTAGGTGTTGTAGCACTACCAAGTTTGCTCTGTCAAAGTCGATGCGTCGATCTGAGTATGCCACGTGCAGTTTCCTGCGACCGTTGCAGTGACCATCTCCTTCGAGCCTCCCATCGTGCTTGTTAACGGGCAAACCAACACTAACACCAGGCGGCTGGTCTGCGCCATATAGAAAATTCTCACAGAAAGAGATGCACTCTTGTGCCAAATAGCCCTGGACGATGCTTCCATCTGGACGGGACATGTTACGAACGAATCCTTTGATGATCCCATTCATCCTCTCAAATGGCATCATGTTGTGCAGGAATGACGACCCCAGGTCTATTATGTCATCCACAATATGGACACACAGATGCACCATCACGTCAAAGAACGCGGGCGGGAGGTACATCTCAAGCTCATTCAGTATCACAACGATCTCTTCCTGTAGCCTTTGGAGCTGCTTCACACTGATCGACTTTTGAGAGATGACGTCGAAAAAGTTGCAGAGACCAATAAGCGTGTCACGGACGTGCTTGTCCATTATCCCTCTAAGGGCAACAGGTAGTATCTGCGTCATCATCACATGACAACCATGAGACTTCATCCCGCTGAACCTTTTCTTGTCCGTGTCTAGATATCTGCTAATCTTGCCGCAGTAACCGGAACTAACTTTGACTCTGGTAAGGCACTTAAAGAAGGCATTGATCTCAGCCTGACTTAAGGTGAAGCAAGAAGGGGGGCAATAATCCTCTTTCTTTATTTTCTTGCCCTTCTTCTCCCGTGCCTCTGTCTCCGTCTCTGTCTCGTCTGACATTTTACGGGGCGGCATGTGCAGATCTTCCCTAATTTTCAAATCTTGCAAGTCTTTTCTTGCCTTCGGCCCATCCTTGGTCTTATCCGACATGTTCATCAGTGTTGCGAGCAAGCTCTCAAGGACATTCTTACAGATATGCATTTGATCAAGGCAATGAGGTGTATCGAGTTTGTGCCAGTACTCCAAGTCCCAGAACACAGACCTCGTCTTCCATACCTTTAGCAGCGGCTCCAGCGCCTTTCTCATCGTCTTTCCCGGCGCGGGGCACTCCTTCCAGTTTTTCAACAGCTCATCGATTTCGGCACCGCTCCGCTTACGTGGAGGTCCTCGATGCTCAGCATGACCATTGAATAGATCTCCACGATTTCTCCACGGGTCGTCCTGTTCGAGCCATCTTCGATGCCCCATGTACACGATTTTCCCAGACCCGCCATCTTTCCTTGACGTTAGCTGCTGAGACGTCGTATCATCCATGCACCGCGTGCATCCGCAATATCCATGGCACACCTGGCCTGCTACATATCTGTAACCGAGATAGTCCTGCACTGTCGTGATCAGCGCGGCTCTCATGTTGAAATACTCACCTTTGCTGGCGTCCCATGTCTTGGCCGGTGTTTTCCATAATGTGTCTAACTCCTCTTGAAGTAGTCCCAGATACAAATTAATATTATTTCCTGGTTGTTTCGGCCCTTGAATAAGCATGCTCATGTGAATGTACTTCGATTTCATGCACAACCAGGGGGTAGGTTGTACATCCATACAAACACGGGCCATGTGTTATGGTTGGTGTTCTGGTTGCCAAACGGATCATGCCATCGGTACACGCGCCGAGCACGATGTTCCTTGCATCACATTCAAAATACCGATAGAAGCTGTTCAACGCTCTCCACTGGCTTCCATCCTTCACGTGTCTCAGCTTTGGATCATCTCCATCGTCGGGCTTCTTCCTCTCCGCGTGCCAGCGCATTACCTTTGCTTCCTTGGGATCTACAAAATACCTCTGGAGACGGGGAGTGATCGTTAAGTACCATACAACTTTCTGGGGACATTTCTTCCCGGCCTTCTTGTATCGAGAAGCATTGCACACCGGACAGCTTGTTTTTTCCGCGTGCTCCTTCCGATAAATTATGCAATCGTTGATGCATGCATGGTATCTAACGTGTGGCAGATCAAGAGGGCACACGATCTTCTTGGCCTCATCAACACTAGTAGGACATAGATTACCCGAGGGAAGAACATCCTTTAGGTACTTGAGATGCTCATCGAGGCTAGTGTCGGGCCATTTGTTTTTAGCCTTCGTCTTCAGGAGTTGGAGCGTGAAACTCAAGCGGGTCACCACAGGATTGCAACCATCATACAATGGAGTGTTCGAGTCTACCACCAGTTGCTCCAGCTTAGCCTCCTCTCTAGAAGCAGCTCTCTCAGTACTCGTCTCCTTGCGAAGCAATGCTTGAACATGAGGGTCCCGCACGATTGAACTTAGTACCGACGAACTCTGCTGCGTGGAGTCCATGTCGTTCTCTCCGCCGCCATGTCGGGCCCCTTCTCCGCTGCCATGTCCGGCCTCTTCCCCGTCGCCATTATCGATCATCTCTTCGTGTTGCCCCGTGTCATCATTGCCTGCCCCGTCGGCATCCTCAACATCGTCATCCTCATCTTCAATTATCCACCGCGTATAGCCATCCATGAAACCAGTCATGAGCAGGTGCGCTTCGACCCGACCATCGTCATGGGGGTCGAGCCAAACTATTCCTTTGCATTTTCGACACGGACATAAAACCTCTGTCCGGTTATTTTCTTTCATGTCCTACACCGCCGACCGCAACCACCTGTCCACCATCGTTCCACTGACCATCGCCAACTCTGCACGGTAATAATAAACAAATTGATTATAAAAATGCATGCACGCATCAAAGTCATACAAAAATTTGGCATGACCTTCCCTAAAAATAGGACATATATGGATCTAGAGTTTGCCCGGAATTCACCGAAACGGAAATAAATCGACATTTCGGCAAAACATAGGCAACTCAAAAGCACAATTTGGCGTGCCACACACACAATTTCCTCAAACATATCACACACACATTAACATATTTTCATTTTGCAAAAGCATGAACTTTTCATCACCTCTATCTCGATCGAGATCGAGCACACGGTGGAGATGATGTTGTAGGGAGATCAAAAGTGCACAAAGCTCTTCTTGACAAAGATAGATCTAGTTAGGGGGCAAATAGGTCACTTAACTAAATGCTACATCTACCTAGCAAGCTAATTTGGGAGGAGACAACTTCAACTAGTGGAGGGGAAGGAAAAAGAGAAAGGAGATGCATTAATGGAGGTGGTGTAGTTGGGTAGGAGTAATGAAGAGAGAGAAAGGTGGATAGAAGAGAAAGAGTAATGGGGGAGAAGTATTGAGCAAGAAGAAGAGTGAGAGTGGGAGCATGTGGGGGAGGTAGGGGGAAGGGAAGAGAGGAGGGGGAGGGGAGGCACGGGTGGGGAAAGGTGGTGGGTTGGTGCGGGTTAGCAGTAGCGCGGGTGAAGAAACACGCTACTGCTAAATAATTAGCAACAACGCGCTTTGGGCAACGGCGCTACTGCTAACAGTGACAAAAATTTTTGCCAATTTGCAATGTAGCAGCAGCGATCCCAGTAAAAGCGCGCTACTACTATATCCGTAGCAGTAGCGCGGTTCGGGCCACGACGCTACTGCTAAATGGAGCTCGGTGAACACCGCCGGTGGATATTTGTAGCAGCGCGGTTTACACAGAGCGCGCTACTACTAAAAACGTATCAGCAGCGAGTTTCCCGCACACTCGCTACTACTAATTAGCAGCAGCGCTCCTTTTTGAGCCGCGCTGCTGCTAAGATTCTGTGTATAGGCTTTTCCCTAGTAGTGAGATGTATATGATGCAGCCGGAAGGTTTTGTCGATCCTAAGAATGCTAACAAAGTATGCGAGCTCCAGCGATCCATTTATGGGCTGGTGCAAGCATCTCGGAGTTGGAACATTCGCTTTGATGAGATGATCAAAGCGTTTGGGTTTATGCAGACTTATGGAGAAGCCTGCGTTTACAAGAAAGTGAGTGGGAGCTCTGTAGCATTTCTCATATTATATGTAGATGACATACTTTTGATGGTAAATGATATAGAATTCTTCGACAGCATTAAGGCCTACTTGAATAAGTGTTTTTCAATGAAGGACCTTGGAGAAGCTGCTTACATATTAGGCATCAAGATCTATAGGGATAGATCGAGACGCCTCATAGGTCTTTCACAAATCACATACCTTGATAAGATTTTGAAGAAGTTCAAAATGGATCAGTCCAAGAAAGGGTTCTTGCCTGTATTGCAAGGTGTGAGATTGAGCTCGGCTCAGTGCCCGACCACGACAAAAGATAAAGAAGAGATGAGTGTCATCCCCTATGCGTCAGCCATAGGATCTATTATGTATGCCATGCTATGTACCAGACCAGATGCAAACCTTGCCGTAAGTTTGGTAGGTAGGTACCAAAGTAATCTCGGCAAGGAACACTGGACAGCGGTCAAGAATATCCTGAAGTACCTGAAAAGGACAAAGGACATGTTTCTCATTTATGGAGTTGACGAAGAGCTCGTCGTAAAGGGTTACGTCGACGCTAGCTTCGACACAGATCTGGATGACTCTAAGACACAAACCGGGTACGTGTATATGTTGAATCGTGGAGCAGTAAGGTGGTGCAGTTGCAAGCAGAGCGTCGTGGTGGGATCTACATGTGAAGCGGAGTACATGGCAGCCTCGGAGGCAGCACATGAAGCAATATGGATGAAGGAGTTCATCACCGACCTAGGAGTCATACCCAATGCGTCGGGGCCAATCACTCTCTTCTGTGACAACACTGGAGCTATTGCCCTTGCCAAGGAGCCCAGGTTTCACAAGAAGACCAGGCACATCAAGCGTCATTTCAACTCCATCTGTGAAAATGTTCAAAATGGAGACATAGATATTTGCAAAGTACATACGGAACTGAATGTCGCAGATCCGTTGACTAAACCTCTTCCGCGAGCAAAACATGATCAACACCAGAACTCTATGGGTGTTTGATTCATCACAATGTAACTAGATTATTGACTCTAGTGCAAGTGGGAGACTGTTGGAAATATGCCCTAGAGGCAATAATAAAAAGATTATTATTATATTTCTTTGTTGATGATGGTTGTCTTTTATTCATGCTATAATTGTATTATCCGGAAATTGTAATACACGTGTGAATACTTAGACCACAACATGTCCCTAGTGAGCCTCTAGTTGACTAGCTCGTTGATCAACAGACAGTCATGGTTTCCTGACTATAGACATTGGATGTCGTTGATAACGGGATCACATCATTAGGAGAATGATGTGATGGACAAGACCCAATCCTAAGCATAGCACAAGATCGTGTAGTTCGTTTTGCTAGAGCTTTTCCAATGTCAAGTATCTCTTCCTTAGACCATGAGATCGTGTAACTCCCGGATACCGTAGAAGTGCTTTGGGTGTACCAAACGTCACAACGTAACTGGGTGACTATAAAGTTGCACTACAGGTATCTCCGAAAGTGTCTGTTGGGTTGACACGGATCGAGACTGGGATTTGTCACTCCATATTACGGAGAGGTATCACCGGGCCCACTAAGTAGTGCATCATCATAATGAGCTCAAAGTGACCAAGTGTCTGGTCACGGAATCATGCATTATGGTACGAGTAAAGTGACTTGCCAGTAACGAGATTGAACGAGGTATTGGGATATCGACGATCGAATCTCGGGCAAGTAACATACCGTCTGACAAAGGGAATTGTATACGGGGTTGCTTGAATCCTCGACATCGTGGTTCATCCGATGAGATCATCGAGGAGTATGTGGGAGCCAACATGGGTATCCAGATCCCGTTGTTGGTTATTGACCGAAGAGCCGTCTCGGTCATGTCTGCATGTCTCCCGAACCCATAGGGTCTACACACTTAAGGTTCGGTGACGCTAGGGTTGTATGAATATGAGTATGCAGCAAAACGAATGTTGTTCGGAGTCCCGGATGAGATCCCGGACGTCACGAGGAGTTCTGGAATGGTCCGGAGGTAAAGAATTATATATAGGAAGTGCTGTTTCGGCCATCGGGAAAGTTTCGGGGTCACCCCGTATTGTACCGGGACCACCGGAAGGGTCCCGGGGGTCCACCGGGTGGGGCCACCTATCTCGGAGGGCCCCGTGGGCTGAAGTGGGAGGGGAACCAGCCCCTAGTGGGCTGGTGCGCCCCCCTCTTGCCCCTCCTGTGCCTAGGGTTGGAAACCCTAGGGTGGGGAGCGCACCACTTGCCTTGGGGGGCACTCCACCCTCCTTGGCCGCCACCCCCTTGGGAGATTCAATCTCCAGGGCTGGCGCCCCCTCCTGGGAGCCTATATAAAGGAGGGGGAGGGAGGGCAGCCGCACCCTGAGTCTTGGCGCCTCCCTCCCCCTGCTACACCTCTTCCTCCTCCCTCAGCTGCTTGGCGAAGCCCTGCCGGAGTCCTGCTGCATCCACCACCACGCCGTCGTGCTGCTGGATCTTCATCAACCTCTCCATCCCCCTTGCTGGATCAAGACGGAGGAGACGTCATGCTGACCATACGTGTGTTGAACGCGGAGGTGCCGTCCCTTCGGCGCTAGGATCTCCGGTGATAGGATCACGACGAGAACGACTACCTCAACCCCGTTCTCTTGAACGCTACCGCACGCGATCTACAAGTGGTATGTAGATGCATCTCTCTCTCGTTGCTAGATGAACTCATAGATTGATCTTGGTGAACGTAGGAATTTTTTTATTTTATGCAACGTTCCCCAACAGAGGCAGCATGCATAAAATCCGTATCAGGAAAGTAACGTCCCTTCAACACTCTTGCACAAAGGGAATCAGGGTTCGTTAGAAAACGCCACCCGTGCTTCCCCAACATGGCAAGATTGAACATATGTGGGTCTCTGAAACCCATACCGCCTTTGCACTTGGGCGTTGCAAGCTCCTTCCAAGACACCCAATGCATTGATCTTTTGTCAAGAGAACTACTCCAGAAATACTTGGCCATAGGAGCCGTCAAACTCTTACAAACTTTTTTGGTTAACAGAAAAGAACTCATTGGATTGGTCAGAATTGCTTGAACCACTGATTTCAATAAAGTTTCGCGCCCTGCACACTCAAGTAATATTTCCGACCATCCCTGCATTCTAGCCCTGGCTCTCTCACTGATGTGATCAAAAGTTCCACTCGTAATCCGGCCCACAGCAGTAGGGAGACCCAAGTACTTCTCATTAAACGCCTCAACATGGATGTTCAAGGTTGTCTTCAGAAGCTGCCTCAGATCAGTGGGAGTATTTGAACTGAAATATATAGCACTTTTATCCTTATTGATACACTGGCCTGAGGCCTCCTCATAGATCCTCAAGATGTCATTTAACCGGAGAGCACTCGGGTTGCTTGCATTGATGAAGATGAGACTATCATCTGCAAAAAGCAAATGGGTTACCCACGGTGATCTATAGCTCACCCGTAGTCCCCTATCAATGGTTCCCCCATTGTAGTGTTTCAACAATGATGAGAAACCTTCGGCACACAGAAGAAAAAGATATGGTGACACTGGGTCTCCTTGCCGAAAACCTCTGGTAGGTGTAACATAAGGAAGAAGTTCCCCATTGATACGTACAGAAAACCGAACAGAGGAAACACACTTCATTATTAGTCTGACAAAGCCCATACTGAAACCCAAACGTAACAGTATTGCCTCGAGATAATGCCACTCGATACGGTCGTATGCTTTCATCATATCAAGCTTAACCGCGCAAGAGAAGTTTTTTCCCTTCTTTCTCCTTTTCATCGTATGGATACTTTCATAGGCCACAAGTACGTTGTCTGTGATAAGACGTCCGGGAACGAAAGCACTTTGCTCCTTGCTAATTATCAGATCCATCAAGCTTCGTAGCCGGTTTGTTATAGCCTTGGCTGCAATCTTGTAAAGCACCGGGCACAAGGCAATGGGACGATATTGTTTGATCGATTGGGGGTGACGTACCTTAGGTATCAGTGTTATAGACGTATCATTCAGTCCTACTGGTAGTTCCCCTCCATTAAGAAAGTCCAAAACTGCCAAGGTTACCTCGTTGCCTAGCAAATCCCAGTGGCGTTGGTAAAACCCTGCAGTAAAACCATCCACTCCAGGGGCTTTGGAGGGTGCCATCTGAAACAGCGCGACCTTGACCTCATCTCCCGTGTATGGTTTATTCAAATCATCATTCATGGCTTGGGTGATTCTCTCCGGTACATGCGATAAAAGCAAACTGGAGTCTCCCCAACCCTAAGAGCGATACAAATTCTGGTAGAAGTTTTGTACCTCTTCCTTGTCCTCACTTTCAGAAGCACAAGTAGAACCATCAGCACGTTTCAAACCTGATATCCCGTTCATTCGTTTGCGTTGGGCTGCTTGGGCTTGAAAGTAGGAAGTGTTTCGGTCACCATCCTGAAGCCACGGGACACGGGAACGCTGTCGAAGCCAGATTTCTTCCTGGTGCAAGGCCTCCTTTAGCTTCTTGACAACAGTTTTCTCCTCCTCCGTAGGACCTGTGCCAATGGACCGGCAGCGAAGGCGATCCAGTCGCTTCTGCAACTGCCTGACAGAACGTGTCAGGCTGCCAAACTCCTTGGAGCCCAAGGGTTCCAGCGTTGCCTGCAAGGTACTCCGCTTGGGTTGGCGAGACCAAAATGCAGCAGTGTGTGTGTACGTACAGTCGCGGTTGTGGCCCAAAGATGTCGTGGCCATCCCAGTGCAGCCCAAGATATACGTGCGTATCCCGGACCAAAAATTTGGCCCACTTAGCGTACCCCATCGCGGTTGCGTGAACGCACCTCCCGTGCCGCCGCCGAGATGCGCACCGCCCAGCCTCGCCGCCGCTGCCGGAGAAAGTCGGGGATGCAGGCGAGTGGCGCGGCGGCGTCGACGCAGGCAGGTTCGACCTACTCCCCGTCATCGCGCAGGGCGTCGATTTCGCCCACCTATTCGCCGATGGAGGACGACGACCTCCTGATGGAGATACTCGTGCGGCTCCCCCCGCGACCTTCCTCCCTCCCCCGCGTCTCCTCTGTCTGCAAGCGCTGGCGACGCATCGTCTCCGACCCCCAGTTCCTCCGCCGCTTCTGCGCCCACCACCGGGAACCCCCCATCGTCGGCGTGTTCTTCAACTCCAGCTTCATTGAAACCCCCTTCAGGTCGACTCTCAATCCGCCGGACCTCTTCTCCCCGCGCCTCGACGACATCTGGTCCGTCCACAGCTGCCGCCACGGCCGCGTCCTCTTCACCAGCAGCGCCCGTACCGGCAGGGGCTGCCGCCAGGTCCTAGTGTGGGATCCCGTCACAGGCGACCGCCGCTGCATAGGCAGTCCAACGCAGCTGGGTGGTCACGACTGGAGCGAGTCCCGTGTGCAAGCGGATGTGCTCTGTGCTGCCGGCGACAAGGGCCACGTGCATGGTGCCTGCCATTCGAGCCCCTTCAAGGTGGTCTTGGCGTGCGTCAGCAAGGGCGTCGCACGAGCCTGTGTCTACTCGTCGCAGATGGGAGCCTGGGGCGATCTCATCTCCACCATGGTTCCACTTGATATGATGCCTTCTCTTGGCAGTCGAAGCACCCTGGTTGGGAATTCCCTGTATTGGTTCATCTTTGGCCCACAACCACAAGTGGGTATCCTTGAGCTTAATTTGGATAGGCAGAGCTTAGCCGTGGTCAAGGTGCCACGGGATGCCTACGTCAACCAGCACGGACTCTACTTGAGTACTCTGGGCGGCGCTCTTGGTTTCATCGTCGTGTCGGAATCGTACAGAGCACAACTATGGGAGAAGACTAATTTTGACGGTGTTGCTAGGTGGATGCCGGGACAAACTATCGAGTTGCGCAAGCTTCTCCCTCTGAAATCAGGGGAATGGATCAAAAGAGTAATGGTTATTGCTGGGGATGAATCTGATAATGTGGCATTTCTGTCAACATCTAGGGGCATCTTCATGGTTCATCTCGAGTCATTGCAGTTTGAGGAGATCTTTAAAAGCAACCATGATTGTTGGCTGTCCACTATCTATCCATATCCATTCAAAAGTTTCTTTGCTGCTGCTGCTGCAGGTAATACCATGCATTTACATGACAATTGTAACGAAAATATTAGTTATTTCTGATGGTTTTGTTTGGCAAGTGTTGGACTACCAATTTAAATTCCATGATCTCAATTTTCCCTTTGGCTGCTTGATGAAGCACTGTTGTTGTATTCGATATAATTATTCAGAAAATAACATAAGATATTGTATTATTGCTCACTCGCTTGCCTATTGCCGCTGTTTGAAACTTGTCTTATGTCAACTCAGATTTGTGTGGGTATAGTACAGATCATTCTGGCATGCATGAGACAGAATAGTCGGAGATTGGCAAAAACATGAACAGCTAATCTTATTTATTGGTACAAAATGCTGGATTGTGTAACTGAACAAGTTAACATGATAACTGCATTTTAACTCTAGGTCTCGAAACTCCAAATGGAAACTTGTGCAACCCAAATGGGCAGCAATAACCATCTGAAGTTAGTATTATTTAGGCCATTGCTCTGTCAGTTGCAGTCCACGCGTACGTAGTCACCCACAACAGGTTTTGTGGCATCTGCTAACCCTACTCCTAGCAGCAATTCAGAACTACTGATTTTTAACTATCTAACTTATTGCAAACAACTCTAGTGCAAAATGATGACTGAATGCTAAACTACAGGAGTGTCCTCTCGAAAGGTTCTGGTTCAGGTGGAAGTTTACTGTCAGCCATCGTTCATCACTACCAGGACCTTTGCCCTGTGGAAATCAATGCAATTATAGCTCAATGGAAGCCTTAGAAAAACCCTGACCTTATTGAAGTATTATTTTTTGCTATAAACTGTGCAAAATACAACAGTTTGGGATATCTTTTTGGCAAGTATTAATAGTTGCTTCTTGCAAAGAATGATTTAATGTAGAAGATAAACTGGCCATTAAACATTGAAATCATGAGCTTCCTATCGCCTTGGTTGATATATGACATTGGAACTTTTTGAAAATTATCTAGGACAACGATCTTTAGGTTTGGAGCTATTGTGCATTCTTTATGGAATATTTGTAAATTAAATGGCTACTGTAAACAAATTTCACCCTATCGATCACTGAAAGTTAGTCGATGCTTCTGTAAATCATTTCATTCTTCATGCAGGACATAGTGATCTTGATGGTCGGGGACAAGGTGAAGGTGGAGCAGGCGGCACAACGCATCAATTAGAATACTGATCTTTGCTGTTAATTTATATGCGTTTTATGGTTTTCGGTTGTATCCTTGATTTTATGTAGTTCTGCTCCCTTAAGCACGAGACTAAAGTTTGCTATCTCGTTGAGCCGGGCTTTGGTGATATCACGGTTTACGGAAACTTTTTGTGTGTTTTCTCTTACCTGTAGAATTTATGCTTCCAGAATTTGCAAGCAGGACCCATGTACTGTTTTTTCCTTTTAACATAATAAATTGGGTGATGTAAAAAAGCCCTTAGTCTGAATATGCCATTGATAAACATGGTTTTTTTTCGAATTATATCATACTATACCCCTGGAAGAAGTGCTTCTGATGCATTCTAGTGTTGCTATTTCTTCATACATTGTTCTGACTCATTGCAATAGTGTTTTTATATTCTTCTGGATTAATGTGTTATTTGAATAGGTTGCTTGGCTAATAAA
>NC_041386.1:669883680-669890005 GCF_002162155.2 Triticum dicoccoides | reverse complement strand
AGGATGTGACAACCGTCGCTATTTTCTTGCTGTCAGCTGCTGCCCTGGACATCGCACAGGCACGTTTCAGAATTCTATTGCGCAGATATGAGCAAACCTCGTGCGCAGACTAAGATCTGGAAGTAGAACGGTGTAAGAATAGAAGAGCTACAGAGTGAGCTGCAGGTGAGAGTGTTAGAAGGAGAGTTCAAAGTAGTTTCTTCCATTACTTGGGCCCACTTCATGTTGTCGCTGTTGTCGTGCAATGGAACCGGAGCCTGGTGCTCTTTTCCTCTAAAAAAATAATTCCTGTTGTTGTGTGGCTGCACTGTAGCCAGTCATGACATTGGTTCACCCTTGAGGCGCAGCTAGTTCCCAAGCTGCAGCCGACGGATTGCGCTTGTGCAGCACCGCATCATCTCCCGAGGTCGCCACCTCCTGTCTTGTGGCAGATTGCTTCATTGCACTAGAATTTGCAGATTGCCCTTCTTCACCGGGCGTCTCTCCAGGGTTCTTCAGGTTCCAAATCCGATAACACCGGACTCGACAGAGAAGTGTACTGGGTGTAAAATCTGGGACATGAGGCTTAAGTTATGACATATGGAGGTCTAACCTTCTTGCTGCCGGGCCAATCTTCTCCAGAACGGTATACGGTCCAAAAAATGTGAAATGCAAGCTTAGGAAATGGTCAACTGACAACTGATGCCTGGGCAGCAGCTCAGGAGGTGTTTCTGAATAATCACCGATGTGCTTCATGTGTGCCCCAGCCCGCACAATTGCCCTTCAAGAACTGTAGAACAGAGAATACATATAATTCGTTAATTGTTTATTGTGTGTTGTACAGAGTTAACAGACTGTGCATGCTTGTTCCCTCTTTTTTATGCTGCACACAAAGTAGACATTTTAAGGAAAATTACAGGCTCACATATGTGCAAAAGAATTGTAATTTTCAAATCAGTTTTGATTCTTTTTCAAATCAACCGGAGCATATGAAAAAAATTACAGGCTCACATGCGCAAAAGATGTGCAAAAAAATTTCATTCTCTAGTCTTTCCTACATATGAGCTTAATGGGTGGCATGGAGCTGGAGGGGTACATTGCCCTGGATATGCTTCTTTTTTTGTCAGATTCAGTATGTGTAGTGGGTCTGATTATAGCTATGTGTTAACTGATGTTCAAACTTTTGTAGGCACAATCATACACTTTAATCTAGTTGTCGCAGAATACAGCATTGGACAATATATTAATTTTGAAACAAGAAAGATGGAATGAAACTTGAGACTATAAAAGGAATATCCATGTATGCACGTGAATCGGCGAAAATAGTGTATATATGGAGATAGGCATCGAAGTGGAAGGAGAACGAACTTCCAACCTAACCATGCTAGCCAGCCGAGTTAGCGACCAACGCCAACTTTTATGTACTCTCTCCATTTTTATTTAGTTCGCATATTAGCTTTGTTCAAAGTCAAGCTTTACAAACTTTGACCAAGTTTATAAACAAAAATATTAAGATATACAACAACAAATCAACGCCATTAGATTTATTGTTGAATGTACTTTCACATCGTATAGATATATTATGATAAATGTCTATATTGTTTTCTATAAACTTGGTCAAAAACTTTATGAAGTTTGACTTCAGTCAACTCTAATATGCAGAGTAAATAAAAATGGAGGGAGTACTAATTAGAGCAGTAGATCCAGGTTTTTTTTACTTGTTCAATATTTCATGAAAAAAATGTGAACAAAACTTTTTGAAAATGCGAACAATGTTTCAAAATAGTTAAGGAAATTTGAATATTATTATTCAAATCATGTTTTTCTTAAATGTGAACATTTTTTTAAATTGTGAACAAATTTCGAAATCTAAACATTTTTTCAAAAAGCGAATTTAAAATACACACTGAATATTTTTTCAAATATAGAGTGAAATTTTTTCAAATGCATGCTGGAAAATATTTCTATGCATGATGAATATTTTTTTATACCTCAAACAAAATGTATGCCGAACAAAATGTTACAAAAATGTACGCTGAAAATAGTTCTTCAACACGGTGAACTTTTTTAAAACATGAACAATTTGAACAAAATTAGAATTTTTTAACTTTTATTGGAATTTGGAATTCTGAACTTTTCTGAAACGGATTAAATTTGGAAAACATGAATTTTTTTGGAATTTCAATTTTTAAAAATTCAATTTGTTTTTTAAGATTCTGAACAATTTTTGAAACTTTAAATTTATGGAAAACAAAAAAGAAATAGAAAAAGCTTAATAAGGTAAATAAAGAAGAGAAAAGGGAGAAATAAGCAAAAAAAAACATGAAGAAAGCAGGAAAAAAACTGTAAAAGATGACAAAATAGTAAAAAGAATCGGGGACCATCTTAAAGGTTCCCAAAATTGGTTGCTCGTTCGAAGTGGGCCAACCTGTGTCGTGTCGGTCGCTCGCTTTGCTTCAGCGAAGCAGCGATGGTTTGACGCTCACAGTGTCGGAACTCGTTCAAACCAAGCAAGGATGCCTATCATGGGCATGCCACCTGCTGGCAAAAGTTATGGTTATTTCATGCATGTATAAAAGGAGAACATGTTCAATGTAGGGTGTTCTCTTATGCCAGAAGACTTCATCCGAGACCATGTTCTGGACATCCTTCAAATGACCCTAATTTTTTTTCATTGGCCTGTTGTATGACCAATTCAAGGCATCATGCAAAGTTGTTTGAGTTTTTGATATTTTTTGCATTTTCTGGAGTTTTCTTGGTGATAAATGGCCAGACGTGACGCGGAAATTGCTCAAACCTAGCATAGACGCTTACCATGGTCATGCCCACTGCTAGCAAAAGTTGGGATTATTTCATGCATGTACAAAATAGGCCATATTCAATGGAGGGTGTTCGGGGTAGATCAAAAGGGTCCATATGAGAGCATATTTTTTCAACATCGTGAAATGATCATATTTTACCGATTGGCATATATGGCAACTTCAAGGTACCATGCCAAGTTGTTTGAGTTTTTGACATTTTTGCATTTTCTGGAGTTTTCTCGGTGAAAAATGGATGATAAATGGCATAACATGACGCAACTTACATATGGTATCAGGAATCACTCAAACCTGTCATGGATGCCTACCATGGGCATATGCCCACTACTGGAAAAGTTGGGGTCATTTGATGCATGCTAAAAAGTAGACCATGTTCAATGGAGGGTGTTCGGGTAGGCCAGAAGGGTCCATATGAGAGCACTTTTTTGCGGCATTGTCAAATGATTCTAAGTTTTTCCATGAGCTTATATGACTAAATCAAGGCACCATGCCAAGTTGTTTGAGTTTTTAACATTTTTTGCATCTTCTGGAGTTTTCTCTGTGAAAAATGGCCGATAAATAGCCGGACGTGACACAACTTGTATGCGGTGTCGAAAATCATTCAAACTTGGTATGGATGCCTACCATGGGCGTGCCCACCTGCTGGCAAAAGTTAGGGTCATTTCATGCATGTCTATAAATAGGCCTTATTCAACGGAGTGTCTGTATTATATTTTTTGGCATCGCAATTGACACCATTTTTTTCCACGAGCTTATGACTAATTCAAGGAGCCATACCAAATTGTTTGGATTTTGGACAATTCTTGCATTTTCCGGAGTTTCTCTCGATGAAAAATGGACGATAAATGACAGGACGCGACACAACTTGCATACAGTGTCAAAATTCGTGCAAACCGGGCATGGACGCCTATCATTGGCATGCCCACCTGCGGGCAAAAGTTTAAGATATTTCAAGAAAGTTCAAAATTAGACTATGTTCAACGGAGGGTGTGGGCATAGAGGTTGAGTTTGCGGCCATGGTGCCGATGACATGGAGAGCACCATCGAAGAGAGTGGTGGCAGCATCTCTGTAGAGGTGGCACATGATTGATACGACCTTCATCCACCTTAAGTGGTCCTTCGTGATTCACTAGGTCAACTCCCTCGGTAGTAAGAAACCGTTGCCTCATTGAAACCAGTCAAGGGAATGAACACAACTGAATTATGTTAAGGAGGTATGAGAAGATCAAACCCCACACAAAATTTAACCAGATGGCTAAATCGATGCCACGAAGGTGAGAAAAAATTATAATTTTTATTTTTGGACCGCGACTGAAAATCAGTTATGATTGGTTCACCAGAAAGTTCTTTATGCATGTCTCATTAATTTTCTTTGATTGCAATTTTTTGTTGATAGCTTACCAAGCTGACCACTTGGTCATGTGTCATTTTCTTTAATGACATATGGTGATACTAACTAGTTTCTCTTGTCATTGTTTTCTGGCCGAAAGAGAAAATTTCCCCGTTACTTATCTAAAGTTTACGCCCAATTTATCGCATCATGTTTTTTCCACCCCGAAATTGCCGCCCTAATTTGTTGCGCCTTGTGATCCCGCCCTGATGTTACCAACAGAATATTTCTGCCTAATTTCTCACGCCATGTGTTCCTAGGTCAATTTGTCACAATGTGTGTTTCCATCAGAAATTTTCTGGCCCAATTTCTCGTCCCGTGTGTTCCCCGCCCAATTTTTTCGCATCGCATGCCTCTTGGGCTATTTATTTTTTTGAGTGATCTCGAGGAAGACCTAGCTACTAGCTAGGCCCGCTCCAGCACGACCTAACAAAACCTACTCGGACTCTATAACCAAAACGATACCAGACCGGATACAAAACAACTAGGATACGGACGCTTACACAATAGTTCAGCACGCATGCCAACTTTAGTTGCGCGAGCACGGTCAGTAGCTGCAGGGTGGAAGAAGCCATCGCCGCGGTAGAACTGCTCGCCTCATATATACGCCCGTCGACGCCCTTAGACTTCAGCAATCTATATATCTTCCCGCACCCACCACTTTTCTTCCTCGTTCCCAACGACGTACGCACGTCCTCGGTCGTCTTCACTCTCTGTCTCGTTTAAGCTTAGCATGCAGGCAATGTGTTCGATGCTTTGATCCCCTGACTGGAACCTGCGTGCATCACAAAGAACAAGCCTGTGTCCGGACGAGAAACATCTACAAGAAACAGACGGAGTAAGACGCTGCTGCCTGCTGGGAACGTTCCTGTTCTCATTGCTTTCCAATCATTGTTCGTCCTGGATGAAACTTCCTCTTTCCGTTTACATATCTGGTCGATCTCTTGTAGGATCCGACGAGAACCGCAAGCGTCCCGAGCAGCGCCCGCCGTCGAGCTCGAGCGCAAGGGCTGTCGTACGTCCTTCCCTGTCGTTCCATGTCGTCGCTGGAAGGGACTTGCATGTCGTCGCTGGAGGGGTAATTTTTGCACATTAGAGGTCAACTCTGTGCTGATTGGCAGCACGGTTGCGGCAACCATCGTCTGTGCTGATATTATAGAAGGGTCATGGCCTGATGGTTCGAGAGGTCGCGTGATTTCCCGCATTGCTCCCTTTGATAAGGAATTTGTGCTGCTTGACTCTGGAGAAGGACCATTGCAAGTGGATCCAGATGGTCGTATTATCCTTCAAAGGGCCGTTCCAAGTCCAGATGGCAACGGGGACGAAACCCATTGGGTTTTGCCTTCCCAAACCTATCCCCACGAAAAAATCGCAAACCCGTCCCCTTTCTCATCACCGTGTGCGGGGCTAGTTTTCCACCCGTCCCCTAAACCCATTGGGTTTCGGGGAACCCACGGGGAACCCACGAGAAAATCAAAATATTTAAACAAACATAGTGGCGACAAAGAACAACATTTGAACAGCAAAACAAGCACATTTCAGCAGCATAACAAGGGCAAATTTCAACAAAAAAGTAGTAGATGGTTCAAGAACTATATAGAGTTTATTTCAGCAGATTTAAACAACATACATAGTATATTTCAGAGGCAGCAACATAAGATAAATAGTAGCAACAATGATATCATTTCAGCAGCAACATAGTATATTTCAGCAGCAAAACAACAGCAAATTTCAGCACAATACTCAGCAAATTTCAGCAGCAACATAAGCATATTTCTGCAGGAAAGAAACAAAATAGATTCGGAAGCTATTTCGGTCATACATTGTTCAACAAGATGTCCAATTTGCCGGCGGCACCGGCGGCGGTGCCCTTTCACCAGACTTGGGACGGGAAGAGGCCACCATGGGGTTTGTCACCGGTGGCGACGCCCTTTCTCCAGATCAGACCGGCGGTGGTGGAGAAGACGTGGAGGGAGGAGGCTCACCGGCGCAGATCGTGGTCGGCAGATCTTGCGAGATGGGATCGAGCCAGGCGGCAGCTGGGGTCCTAGGTTTAGGGTTAGAGCGAGGGGGAAAGGAGCGAGCGAGGGGAAAGGAGCGAGCGACTGGCCACCCCAGCGAGGGGTTGGTTTGGCCT
>NC_041386.1:669819199-669883087 GCF_002162155.2 Triticum dicoccoides | reverse complement strand
CACTGTGGGGTGGGGGGGGGGGGCTCGGTCGCTCTCAGGCTAAGTTTTGGGTTGGGCCGCACCGGAGCACTGGTCGGTAAAAAAAATGTATTTTGCCGGGTTTGCCGGGTTTCGGGTTCGGGGACTACCTAAACGGGTGCAAACCCATGAAATGTGTCGGGTTGTATAATGTGCCCACCGACAGCCCTGCGGGGATGAAAAGACGTCCATCCCCGTCCCCTAATAGGGTAAAAACCCGCGGGGACGCGGGTTTCGGGGCCCCATTGCCATCTTGAGTTCTAAGTGTGGGTTGCGAGGGAATGCTCACGGTCTTGGTGGAAGCCTACACAAAGGCAGGTGTTCATCACGAAGACTGCGTTGAATTCAGGTCCAGAGTCTCCCTCACAAGTAAAGGTACTTGCAACCTTGGATTCTGCAGGGTGAAGTTTATTGTTGGTTGGTCCTATATCTGCAACAAGGATGATCTGATGTACAGTGGCAACTGAGCTGAACTGCATCTATATCTACTTATCTAGTGTTCCCATCCCAGTAGCAGCATGTTAAGGATGTCGAGGAGCTAATTATGTGGTAGTATAACAAGTGTGCACAAATTTTCAGAGGTCATGTTATGTCAAGTGTCCAGACTATTTATAAGTCGTGTTTGGTCAAGTGCTAGTGGCAAACTGTGGTTGAGTTTCTGGGATCCTGAACACCATGCTTCAGGAGCTGTTTAGCTCTTGCGGCCAGTCTGTATGGTCTACTTTGTTGTTCTGTTATCGTGAGATGGCGGAACTGGCCGTGAGGTTGCTTGAAAAAATTGTTTGGAACTAGTACACTATTTATATTTGTGTATTGGGTGTAAATCTCTGTTGCGGTTTTGATTTTACGTCTGGAAACAAAATGTCGTTAGGTCACTATCATTGATTGATCCCTCAACACTCAATGGGCACCACTGGCCCGTTTCTCCAACTCTTTCTTGCATTTTAGACATACTAGTAAGCTTGCACATGGAAACACACGTCTCCACTAATATTACAAACATACGAGAGAATTAAAATAAACAGAAAAAATTGTGTTTGCACCACGTATTGATTCAAGTTGATTGATCAGGACAGAGCATTGTATTGACAATACCCAACATAAAGTTCTGTCAATTGGGTAAATGCAAGCGAGCATAATACTTGGTGCAACACTTGAATATACATACAACTAATACTGGTGGAAAGCTCACATACGCAAAGCGCAGAGCTTCGCCAGATAAACTTCCACATGAAAATATGGCAACCCACAATTGCGATATCTCAACATATCACATTACAGACATGTAACAGAACAGTCTAAGAAACACTTGTAATTACACTAACATTTGGGATACTTGAGATACTTGTCATGAATAATTTCTCCCATCAACATCATCGCAACTTAGCACATCATTTTCTTTTCTGCAGAAGGTTGATCTTATTTCTTCTAACCTGTCTGCTCTATGGATCTTGGAGCTGCAGGCAGATGGACACATCTCAGTTCAGAGCATGTTTGTAAGCAAAAAATATACCTAACGATATAATCTACACAAACCTAATGCTCAGGCATAAATACTAAAGAATCAATGGCTTAGCAGTTGATGGTAAAAGTACATTACAAGTTCAAGTTTCTGGTTCCAACAAATCCCAGCTATTGGATTCCGTCAGCCAATAGTTTATTATCGTATTAACCAAGGTTTGTGCTTCACTTATGGAGGTCGACGGTAGAAACTATTTGTGCATACAAGTGTTTTTCGAGCTATAACATTTGAATTTAGGTTCCATTTTCATCTATCACTACACATTTTAATTTCTGTGTGCAGGAAAAAAAATACCTCGATGACGATGCTCGGTGCAGAAGTAGTCATCATCTAGGTTGACATCGACATACCGTTCATCCAAATCCTAATAAAGATGAGTGCAGGAAGTTCAGATAGAAGCTAGGGGACAGAAAAGACAATCCATGTGGTAAGTCATAGTAACTATGACGTAGAAGCCCTTACTATGTATTTAGTCGCAGTTTCAACTTCCAGATTGCACACTGACAATGATTACCCTTCCCAGGAACCTGACAGTATCAGTATCTGTATCTATGGAAAGCATGGGTGCTCCATCTCCATATCCATGATGTTCTCTGGTAGAGTTACTTCTTCATACCTGCAAGAAGCAACACTTTTAGATAAAAATTATACTGCTTTCTTATTCTTATGACATATCATTCTCCATCAAACCATTTTGTACCCATTCTATGCTAGTTTTACATATGTAAAGTGAAAAGGTGTATGAAAGCTCTAACAAACAGAGTCAAACTTTTGAATATAACTTGACGACAATGATACGGTAGCAAGATGTTACATATCACATTTGGAGTGCTAACCAACTCCAAAAGGCAAGCAAGTCTGCCCGTTAAACATGACAGAATGTTAAGAAATGTTAATAGTTTTGGAAGGTTTTAAAATCCCATCCGAACATACATTAAGCGCACGGTTAATTAATCCCACCAATTAGCCCCTAGAAATCTGTACCGCTTTTTCCTCACGAACATTCCACCTGCGCAACTGCCGCGCCATCGCTCCTCTGCCCCGTGCTGCGTCCCAGGCCTCCGCTCCTCTGCCCCGTGCTCCTAGAAACTGTCAAACAGATGAGAACTTGGCATAATGTGGTTGAAACATATATAGTTGAGATTTCATTGGGCTACATTTTTGTGTGAATGCAAAGGAGATCTAACATATTTATGGGAATGTTTAATCTTTTTTGCAACTGCAACTAAATAAACAAATTTAAACTAATACATTTACATGGATATTCAATCTTTTTAGCCAATCCAACTAAAGCACATCATATCCAAATAGGAAGCACCCTAAAAAATATACTATACAGAACCATCACATGAAAATCTCTAACTTGAGCTGAAAGGTCTAATGTCATGAGTGTACCAAGTAGAGCATTTATTTTCCATGCAGAGAGACTGCAGGGTGCCTTATACGCATTCAACAAAAGAACAGTAGAAGATTTGTCTCAATAGGAGATATTTATCACCAATAGATCTTTCATTGGAGGGGTAAAAATTCTTAATACAGTGGGAGACTCTGGAGCACTCCTGCCCATATACTTACGCTAAACTTGTAGCATGTAACACTCATGCAGTACTGTCCATTAGCAAGTATTGTTCTCTTTAAACTTTTCTTATGCTAAAAAATAGATAACTGCAGATTTGCACAATGCACTGCTTATCCTATATTCAGGTTCTGCTTGCGTGTGATGACCCAGTTACCTACAGGGCTGGTGTGGATTACTAACAGTATGACATAGTTAACTAATCATGTTTTACTTTACTAAGTCTAATTGACCAGTACACAATTAGCGCTCATAGAAATCTATGGTGTTTCACCCAATAATTTTTTTAGGGCTATCAATAAAAAGTGGTTAAGATATAAACGCTCTTATATTTCTTTACAGAGGGAGTATTTTATAAAGTTAACATACATTAGAACTATTGAAAATCGTCAGAATTCACAGGTATTGTTCTTAATTTCACTATGCAGAACTATTTAGATGCCATTATTTTGTCAAACAGATTAACGTTTCTCATCTATATCTAAATAATTTCATTTTGTCATCTGCAAATTTCCGTTACAGAAAGCTGCAAGATATTTGGACAACAATGTATTGTATTTTGTAGATGAAGAGAAAAAAGAAGCTGCTAGATCATGGGAAATGATTTCGGTGAGCACATCAACACATGGCTTCGTGGGCCTGGAGCAAAGATGAATTGAGTTTTGAATCATTTAATCAAATGATTATTATGGATGCTAAATGAATCCTCAGTGTACATCCTTCAGTACAAAATGATAATCATACATGGCAAGAACAAACACAAGAAAAGTGGAAGATAACAAACTTTCTGGCTTCACTCATTTTTAGTTTAACAGTGCAGTATTCCAGAGTGCAGACTATGCCCATCAAGCCTAAAATAAATCATTGATGAATCCTATGGATCGGGTAGGTTAAAGATTAATGGTAGGCTACCTTCTCCTTGGCTCCAGGAGCCCGAGCCGGTGGCCATGGTGGAGGGGCGACGTCGTGGGCATGTTTGTGCGTGGGCAGCGGCAGCGGTAGTGCTTCCCGTCGGCCTACGCTAACCCTAGATCGGTAGGGGTGTCGGTGGAGGGCTGCGGCGCACGGTGAACCTCTTACAAGCCGGAGTCTCTCTCAAAGAAAGCCTCGTGGTTCCGATAGGGAAACGTGTCCCCCTTGTGGGGGAAACGATAATCACTGCCTCTTTTCGCCTTGTATTTTCTTCTACCGGCAACATGGAACGACAAGATATCCGTGCTAAACTTTAAACTTATTCAGGGTTGGTTTGGCCTTTTTATACACTAACTGAGTTTCCTAGGCATTTATTGTCCATAATTCAAATCTGAACCTCAAATACATGCTCCAGTTCACCAACATGGAAAAATTATACATGCATGTGTCCTTGGGTGCATGATTAGGTCCCATGCCAGGAATGGGAACGAATTACAACCGTACCGGCATCCTGGCTCGTCCTCAAACATTTGGAATCTTGGTTTTTAAATCCCTGTAAATTCAAAACTCACTAGAAAGTCATGAAAGTAGGCATCATGTCACGTCATGGCACATATATGTCGTGGTAAAAACATTGTCCAATTTGGGCCAAACTTTATTACAAACCTCTTACAAATTGGAGCTTCTCTCAAAGAAGCCTCGTGGTCCCAGGGAAATGTGTTCCCCTTCTTGTCGAAATGTAATCACTGCCTCTTTTCGCCTTGTATTTTCTTATACGGGCAACATGGAATGACATGATATCCATGCTGAAATTTATACTTATTCGGGGTCCATTTGGCGTTTTATACACTAATTGAGTTTCCTAGGCATTTAATGTCAATAATTCAAATCTGAACTACAAATACATGCTCCAGATCACCAAAATGGTGAAATGGCTAGAAAAATCATACATGTGCCCTTAGGTGCATGTTTAGGTCCCCTGCCAAGAATGAGAACGAATTACAATCTTACCAGCGTCCTGGCTCGTCCTCAAACATTTGGAATCTCGGTTTTTAAATCCCTATAAATCCAAAACCCACCAGAAAGTCATCAAAGGTGGCAGGTGTCATGTCATGGCACATATATGTTGTGGTAAAAACATTGCCAATTTGGGCCAAGCTTTATTACAAACCTCTTACAAACCGGAGCCTGTCGCAAGAACCCTCGTGATTTCGATAGGGAAATGTGTCCTCTTGTGGGCCACACGATAATCTCTCCCTCTTCTAGCCTCGATTTTTCTTCTACACGCAACACGGAACAACGTGAGATTCGCGCAGAACTTTGAAATTATTCAGGGTCCATTTAACCCTTTTTATTCATTAATTGAGTTTACTAGGCATTTCATGCCATAATTCAAATCCGAACTACAAATACATGCTACAGTGCACCAAAATGGCTAGAAACAACGTACATGTGTGTCCTTGAGGTGCATGTTTAGGTCCCATGGAAGGAATGGGAATGAATTCAACCGTCTCACCGTCCTGCCTTGGCCACAAACATTGTGAATCTCGGTTTATAAATCTCTGTAAATCCAAAACTCACCAGGGAATCGTGAAACTTGGCAGGGTGTCACTACATGGTACATATAATTGTCCAATTTGAGCGAAGCTATATTAAAAGATTCTTACAAACCAAAGCTTCTCGCAACCCTCATGGTTTCGGTGGGCGAAACAATAATCATTGCCTCTTCAAGCCTTAAACTTTGTTTTCTACAGGCAACATAGAATAATAGGAGTGTCGTGTCGAAGTTTGAAACTGTTTATGGTTCGTTTGGCCATTGTATATATTACTAATTAAATTTTCTATGCATTTAATGTAGTTTATAACTCAAATTTGAACTACAAGCACATGCTCCAGTGAAGAAAAATGGGTGAGAAATCGTACATGTGTCCACTACCAGGGAAAACCCTAGCAGTAGTGCGGGTATTTTGCCCATCAGTAGCGCGGGATGACGCACTACTGATAAGGCGCTACAGCTAACGTATAGCAGTAGCGCGTGTCATCCCACGCTACTGCTATACATGGCTAGCAGTAGTGAGCTTTAGTGCAGAGCGTTGCTGCTAATATCTGTAGCACTTTTTAGTAGGAAGCGCTACTGGTAAGGGAGCGCTACTGCTAACTTTATTCCCCTCGCTACTGCTAGTTTTATTAGTTTCTGTTTTTTTCTGCATATTTGTTTTGTACTTGAATAGGCTTTATACAATAATCTTTAGCATATCATACACATACAAATGTAATCATAGCATATACATACAAATAGTCTCATCAAATCATGTCATCATCATAATCATCATCCAACACAAAGTGGTCTCTCGTCATCATCTCTAAAATAGCGATACAAGTCTAGATTACTTGCAACTACATCGTCATCCATCTAAACAATGATATATGCGAGAAGAGCTATCTCTATGAGTGAGAGTGGAACTATGCAGTACATGAGTTCGTATCCCTCTCTCGTATTAGCGTGAACCTAAACTAACTACTGGCCGTCGCTCGGAAACCGGAGACCAGCGCACCTAGGCCTGACACTCCGGCCACTCGTCGTATACTCCTGGCGTAGGACTTCTTCGCCATTGAAGATATATGCACCTGCATCGTCACATGAGTCGATGATATGCAACATATATAGTTGAGCAACAAAAAGAGACAGACTTGGCAAAAATATAAGCAACATATCATAAGTATAAATAACAAAGTTCATCGTACC
The DNA here is from genome assembly GCF_002162155.2 of Triticum dicoccoides. NCBI lineage: Eukaryota > Viridiplantae > Streptophyta > Magnoliopsida > Poales > Poaceae > Triticum > Triticum dicoccoides. The sequence goes on along the minus strand of NC_041386.1, from coordinate 669,876,313 downwards.
CAAAATGCCCTAACTAGAGTAATCTTTGCTAATCGAGGAGGACCGTTTAATTACATCACAAATAAAGTTTCGTCGTGCATAACTCAAAGTTTTGTCATACAGAAAGTATGGACTAAGCGGACACATTGTCATATATCAACAATCACTCCAACATGTCGTGCCATCCATCCATGTCAGGGAGATAGTTCCCGAGCTTAGTGAAAGGCTTCAGGTCGAGACACTGAGTGGCTACGCGTGTTCGGACGTCTTCCCGCGACATTTGTCCTTCTTCGTAGAACATCCCTGTTTTTTCGACGACCTCCTTCATGATGATTTGGGCAAGTTCGCGATGTATGTGATAGAACTCATCTTGAAGTCGATGATCCTCGATGTCTCCTAACTTCTTTGCCTATTGCAGAATATGGGCATTGCCGGATCTAGGTGGCATGCAAAGGTTCTGGTGATCCCGTCTGTACTCTAGCATGTGGTGTAGGACATAGAATCCATCATTAAGAGAATCACTCGGTTGCTGGATGCAGCAGAAGTTGGTCTTATGGCCGAAGGGGGCCCTTCCGTCCCTTCTCTTCTTGTCCTTGACCTCTCCACCCCGTGTGCCGTAGTGAAACATAGCACTTTCGAGAACAGACTTGATGTGGGTGTAATCCTTTTTGTTAATGTTCTTCGACGAGTCCAAGTAAAGAGCTTGAGAGTATCGGGGGTAGAGGATGATGGGGACGGCGCGCCCACCGCTGCAGAAAATAAGTACACCTCAAATCAATTAGCCTCCACCGTGCAAATGAATGATTGAAATCGAAGGAAGGATATCCGTGCGGATGACTTAAAGGGGATGATAAGGCACGAGAATCGCCTCCTTGTCCTTATTGGCGAGCATGAAATTGACGAGGTAGTCCCTCGCGTATTCACGGTGCTTTGCGCAGACTGCCAAGAAGCCCTTGTGCATGAAGTATGGGTCAGCGACACAAATATAAGGTATCTGCTCAACCCCGACCAGGTAGTTCATGTGCAAGGCATAAAGGCGGACAAACATAAAATCCAGCTTCTTCAAGTTAAACATGTCGAAGATGTAATCGAACCAAAGGAAGAACTTCTCCGCGGGGGAATGTGTCGATGTATGACAATTGCCGCGGCATGTTAACCACGTAGAGTGGGTATCCTGGATTTTTCGAGGCGATGAGGACTTTCTCTATCCATAGCACATCGTCATAAAGTCTCCTTACATCGTCGAATCTGGCCCCGATCGCTGCTTTAGGTACGATTGGTTCACCGGGGATATGCCATTTTGCAATACCGGGGATATCTATATGGTCGTGAACCCGAGGCTGCTAAGGCGGCTGGATCATAGAAGCAACTTTGTTGCCTTTCCTTAATCTCTTCCTAGACTTCTTTGCTACCAGAAGTTCGTCCATAATACGTTCAGAATCCGGAGGCGACAATCCAGGCACCGACTTATGACGCTCAAACCCTATGTAGGCGCCAGTATTGACATATTATTGAGTGTCATCGTCATCCTCATCCTCATCTATGGCGATGTCACCAGCGACTAATGGAGCCTCTTCCTCACCCCGTCCGCTATCACCCAGCACGACAACCGACGCTAATTGGGTAGGTGGGGTGTTGATGTTCATACCTAACTGTGTGCTCGTGGGTGTGCTCCCGGCCGCCTCCAGACGAAGCAGACTCTTTGGTCACAACAGGACCCACCCATTGCAATCACCAAGCCGCCGCGGGATCTGGTCGTCATCCCCCCGTAGTACTAGAGGAGGCAAATTCTCGTGGCCTGGTTTGACACTGGCCACGGAAACCTTGAAGAAGTCCGGGGAGATCGGCCGGCTATGGAACAATGGTTCCTTCGGCTCCATTATCGTCGCCTTCCCCACGTCCACCTTCGGGTCGCCGATGGTGTACAATATGGTGCACGGGGTTACGTCAGCCTGCAAAGAAATGTTTGCAATGTGAGACATCCGAAAGGCAACGAAAACGGGAGATTATACATTTACTGAAAAGGGCCGGCGTGACAGATACCGTGAGGGCGTCGAGCTCAGCCAAAGAAGAAGCACCGCCAATCACGTCCGGTGCTGGAGCCGGTGCCGGGGAGGGTGCAAGAGCCGGTGCGGGAGCAGGTGCAGGAGCAGGTGCGGCTGCAGGTGCTGGTGCAATGCTAGTCGAGCTGCTCCCGAAGAAGTCAGCAAGGGGAAAGTCTGCTGCATTTTTTTCTGTATTTTGCCTGATCCAATTGAAAACGGCCGGAACCAAGACAGTAGACATATCTACAACCATCTGTTTTGCGGCAGCTACCGCTGTTGCGACTGTCTCAGATGATTTCTTCTCAACCGCAATCTCAACCTTCTTGTCGATGTTTTCTTCAGTTAACCTCCGTCTTTCCTTTCTCTCCTCTGTGGTCTCACGGTAGTACTTCTTGCACGTGGCGCCGTCTCCGACACCGTGCACGCATCCATACGACGATCGAGTCTCCACCGGGAGTCCTTGCAATATGTTCAACGTCTGGTTGAATGGAGTATCCCACTTGGGCCTCGCCAACGCCTCAGATGGCGAGTCGCTTTTGGACGCAATCCTTGTTGGGGAACGTAGTAATTTCAAAAATTTCCTACGTACATGCAAGATCATGGTGATGGCATAGCAACGAGAAGGGAGAGTGTTGTCCATGTACCCTCGTAGACCGTAAGCGGAAGCGTTATAACAACGCGGTTGATGTAGTCGTACGTCTTCACGATCTGACCGATCCAAGTACCGAACGTACGGCACCTCCGAGTTCAGCACACGTTCAGCTCGATGACGATCCCCGGGCTCCGATCCAGCAAAGCTTCGGGGATGAGTTCCGTCAGCACGACGGTGTGGTGACGATGATGATGCTCTACCGGCGCAGGGCTTCGCCTAAACTCCGCGACGATATGACTGAGGTGGAATATGGTGGAGGGGGGCACCGCACACGGCTAAGGAACGATCCCTAGATCAACTTGTGTGTTATGGGGTGCCCCCCTGCCCCCGTATATAAAGGAGGGAGGGGGAGGTGCGGCCGGCCCCCTTGGGGTGCGCCTGGAGGAGTCCTACTCCCACCGGGAGTAGGACTCCCCCCTCTTGCCTTGGTGGAGTAGGAAAGGGGGGAGGGGAAAGAGGAAAGGGGGGCGCCGCCCCCCTTCCTTGTCCTATTCGGACTAGGGGGGAGGGGGCGTGCAGCCTGCCCTCGCCAGCCCTTCCTCTTCTCCCTCATGGCCCACTAAGGCCCATTAACCCCCCGGCAGGGTTCCCGTAACCCCCCGGTGTTCCGTTAAAAACCCGATTTCATCCGGAACCTTTCCGATGTCCAAACATAGGCTTCCAATATATCAATCTTTATGTCTCGACCATTTCGAGACTCCTCGTCATGTTCGTGATCACATCCAGGACTCCGAACAAACTTCGGTACATCAAAACTTATAAACTCATAATAAAACTGTCATCGTAACGTTAAGCGTGTGGACCCTATGGGTTCGAGAACTATGTAGACATGACCTAGAACCATTCTCGGTCAATAACCAATAGCGGGACCTGGATGCCCATGTTGGTTCCTACATATTCTACGAAGATCTTTATCGGTCAAACCGCATAACAACATACGTTGTTCCCTTTGTCATCGGTATGTTACTTGCCCGAGATTTGATCGTCGGTATCCAATACCTAGTTCAATCTCGTTACCGGCATGTCTCTTTACTCGTTCCGTAATGCATCATCCCGTAACCAACTCATTTGGTCACATTGCTTGCAAGGCTTATAATGATGTGCATTACTGAGAGGGCCCAGAGATACCTCTCCGACAATCGGAGTGACAAAACCTAATCTCGAAATACGCCAACTCAACATGTACCTTCGGCGACACCTGTAGTACTCCTTTATAATCACCCAGTTACGTTGTGACGTTTGGTAGTACCCAAAGTGTTCCTCCGGTAAACGGGAGTTGCATATTTCTCATAGTTACAGGAACATGTATAAGTCATGAAGAAAGCAATAGCAGTATACTAAACGATCAAGTGCTAGGCTAACGGAATGGGTCATGTCAATCACATCATTCTTCTAATGATGTGATCCCATTAATCAAATGACAACACATGTCTATGGTTAGGAAACATAACCATCTTTGATTAATGAGCTAATGAAGTAGAGGCATACTAGTGACTATATGTTTGTCTATGTATTCACACATGTATCATGTTTCCGGTTAATACAATTCTAGCATGAATAATAAACATTTATCATGATATGAGGAAATAAATAATAACTTTATTATTGCCTCTAGGGCATATTTCCTTCAGTCTCCCACTTGCACTAGAGTCAATAATCTAGATTACATAGTAATGATTCTAACACCCATGGAGTCTTGGTGTTGATCATGTTTTGCTCGTGAGAGAGGCTTAGTCAACGGGTCTGCAACATTCAGATCCGTATGTATTTTGCAAATCTCTATGTCTCCCACTTGGACTTGGTCCCGAATGGAATTGAAGCGTCTCTTGATGTGCTTGGTCCTCTTGTGAAATCTAGATTCCTTTGCCAAAGCAATTGCACCAGTATTGTCACAGAAGATCTTCATTGGTCCCGATGCACTAGGTATGACACCTAGATCGGTAATGAACTCCTTCATCCAGACTCCTTCATTTGCTGCTTCAGAAGCAGCTATGTACTCCGCTTCACATGTAGATGCCGCCACAACGCTTTGTTTAGAACTGCACCAACTTACAGCTCCACCATTTAATAAAAACATGTATCCGGTTTGCGATTTAGAATCGTCCGGATCAGTGTCAAAGCTTGCATAAACGTAACCATTTATGAATTGCTCTTTGTCACCTCCATATACGAGAAACATATCCTTAGTCCTTTTTAGGTATTTCAGGATGTTCTTGACCGCTGTCCAGTGATCCACTCCTAGATTACTTTGGTACCTTCCTGCCAAGCTTATTGCTAAGCATACATCAGGTCTAGTACACAGCATTGCATACATGATAGAGCCTATGGCTGAAGCATAGGGAACATCTTTCATTTTCTCTCTATCTTCTGCTGTGGTCGGGCATTGAGTTTGACTCAACTTCACACCTTGTAGCACAGGCAAGAAACCTTTCTTTGCCTGATCCATTTTGAACTTTTTCAAAATTTTGTCAAGGTATGTGCTTTGTGAAAGTCCTATTAAGCGTCTTGATCTATCTCTATAGATCTTGATGCCGAATATGTAAGCAGCTTCACCGAGGTCTTTCATTGAAAAACTTTTATTCAAGTATCCCTTTATGCTATCCAGAAATTCTATATCATTTCCAATTAATAATATGTCATCTACATATAAAATCAGAAATGCTACAGAGCTCCCACTCACTTTCTTGTAAATATAGGCTTCTCCAAAAGTCTGTATAAAACCATATGCTTTGATCACACTATCAAAATGTTTATTCCAACTCCGAGATGCTTGCACCAGTCCATAAATGGATCGCTGGAGCTTCCACACTTTGTTAGCACCTTTTGGATCAACAAAACCTTCTGGTTGCATCATATACAACTCTTCTTCTAGAAATCCATTCAAGAATGCAGTTTTGACATCCATTTGCCAAATTTCATAATTATGAAATGCAGCAATAGCTAACATGATTTGGACAGACTTAAGCATCGCTACGGGTGAGAAAGTCTCATCGTAGTCAACCCCTTGAACTTGTCGAAAACCTTTCACAACAAGTCGAGCTTTATAGACAGTTATATTACCATCAGCGTCAGTCTTCTTCTTAAAGATCCATTTATTCTCAATGGCTTGCCGATCATCGGGCAAGTCAACCAAAGTCCATACTTTGTTTTCGTACATGGATCCCATCTCAGATTTCATGGCCTCTAGCCATTTTGCGGAATCTGGGCTCATCATCGCTTCCTCATAGTTCGTAGGTTCATCATGGTCAAGTAACATGACTTCTAGAATAGGATTACCGTACCACTCTGGTGCGGATCTTACTCTGGTAGACCTACGAGGTTCAGTAGAAACTTGATCTGAAGTTTCATGATCAATATCATTAGCTTCCTCACTAGTTGGTGTAGTTGTCACAGGAGCCGGTTCTTGTGATGAACTACTTTCCAACAAGGGAGTAGACACGGTTATCTCATCAAGTTCTACTTTCCTCCCACTCACTTCTTTCAAGAGAAACTCCTTCTCTAGAAAGGATCCGATTTTAGCAACGAAAATCTTGCCCTCAGATCTGTGATAGAAGGTGTACCCAATAGTCTCTTTTGGGTATCCTATGAAGACACATTTCTCCGATTTGGGTTCGAGCTTATCTGGTTGAAGTTTCTTCACATAAGCATCGCAGCCCCAAACTTTAAGAAACGACAACTTTGGTTTCTTGCCAAACCATAGTTCATAAGGTGTCGTCTCAACGGATTTTGATGGTGCCCTATTTAACGTGAATGCGGCCGTCTCTAAAGCATAACCCCAAAACGATAGCGGTAAATCAGTAAGAGACATCACAGATCGCACCATGTCTAGTAAAGTACGATTACGACGTTCGGACACACCATTTCGTTGTGGTGTTCCGGGTGGCGTGAGTTGCGAAACTATTCCGCATTGTTTCAAGTGTAGACCAAACTCGTAACTCAAATATTCTCCTCCACGATCAGATCGTAGAAACTTTATTTTCTTGTTACGATGATTTTCCACTTCACTCTGAAATTCTTTGAACTTTTCAAATGTTTCAGACTTGTGTTTCATTAAGTAGATATACCCATATCTGCTCAAATCATCTGTGAAGGTGAGAAAATAACGATACCCGCTGCGAGCCTCAACATTCATTGGACCACAAACATCAGTATGTATGATCTCCAACAAATCAGTTGCTCGCTCCATAGTTCCGGAGAACGGCGTTTTAGTCATCTTGCCCATGAGGCACGGTTCGCAAGTACCAAGTGATTCATAATCAAGTGATTCCAAAAGCCCATCAGTATGGAGTTTCTTCATCCGCTTTACACCGATATGACCTAAACAGCAGTGCCACAAATAAGTTGCACTATCGTTATCAACTCTGCATCTTTTGGTTTCAACACTATGAATATGTGTATCACTACTATCGAGATTCAATAAAAATAGACCACTCTTCAAGGGTGCATGACCATAAAAGATATTACTCATATAAATAGAACAACCATTATTTTCTGATTTAAATGAATAACCGTCTCGCATTAAACAAGATCCAGATATAATGTTCATGCTCAATGCTGGCACCAAATAACAATTATTTAGGTCTAAAACTAATCCCGATGGCAGATGTAGAGGTAGCGTGCCGACCGCGATCACATCGACTTTGGAACCATTTCCCACGCGCATCGTCACCTCGTCCTTAGCCAATCTTCGCTTAATTTGTAGTCCCTGTTTCGAGTTGCGAATATTAGCAACAGAACCAGTATCAAATACCCAGGTGCTACTGCGAGCATTAGTAAGGTGCACATCAATAACATGTATATCACATATACCTTTGTTCACTTTGCCATCCTTCTTATCCGCCAAATACTTGGGGCAATTCCGCTTCCAGTGTCGAGTCTGCTTGCAGTAGAAGCAGTCAGTTTCAGGCTTAGGTCCAGACTTGGGTTTCTTCTCTTGAGAAGCAACTTGCTTCATGTTCTTTTTAAAGTTCCCCTTCTTCTTCCCTTTGCCCTTTTTCTTGAAACTGGTGGTCTTGTTAACCATCAACACTTGATGCTCCTTCTTGATTTCTACCTCCGCAGCCTTTAACATTCGAAGACTCGGAAATAGTCTTGTTCATCCCTTGCATATTATAGTTCATCACAAAGCTCTTGTAGCTTGGTGGCAGTGATTGGAGATTTCTGTCAATGACGCTATCATCCGGAAGATTAACTCCTAGTTGAATCAAGTGATTATTATACCCAGACATTTTGAGTATATGCTCACTGACAGAACTACTCTCCTCCATCTTGCAGCTGTAGAACTTATTGGAGACATCATATCTCTCAATCCGGGCATTTGCTTGAAATATTAACTTCAACTCCTGGAACATCGCATATGCTCCATGACGTTCAAAACGTCGTTGAAGACCCGGTTCTAAGCCGTAAAGCATGGCACACTGAACTATAGAGTAGTCATCAGCTTTGCTCTGCCAGACGTTCTTAACGTCGTCAGTTGCATCAGCAGCAGGCCTGGCACCCAGCGGTGCTTCCAGGACGTAACTTTTCTGTGCAGCAATGAGGATAATCCTCAGGTTACGGACCCAGTCCGTGTAATTGCTACCATCATCTTTCAACTTTGCTTTCTCAAGGAACGCATTAAAATTCAACGGAACAACAGCACGAGCCATCTATCTACAAACAAACATAGATAAGCAAAATACTACCAGGTACTAAGTTCATGATAATTTTAAGTTCAATTAATCATATTACTTAAGAACTCCCACTTAGACAGACATCTCTCTAGTCATCCAAGTGCTCACGTGATCCAAATCAACTAAACCATGTCCGATCATCACGTGAGATGGAGTAGTTTCAATGGTGAACATCACTATGTTGATCATATCTACTATATGATTCAAGTTCGACCTTTCGGTCTCCGTGTTCCGAGGCCATATCTGTATATGCTAGGCTCATCAAGTATGACCTGAGTTTTCTGCATGTGCAACTGTTTTGCACCCGTTGTATTTGAACATAGAGCCTATCACACCCGATCATCACATGGTGTCTCAGCACGAAGAACTTTTGCAACGGTGCATACTTAGGGAGAACACTTCTTGATTATTAAGTGAGAGATCATCTTAAAATGCTACCGTCAATCAAAGCAAGATAAGATGCATAAAGGATAAGCATCACATGCAATCAATATAAGTGATATGATATGGCCATCATCATCTTGTGCTTGTGATCTCCATCTTCGAAGCACCGTCGTGATCACCATCGTCACCAGCGCGACACCTTGATCTCCATCGTAGCATCGTTGTCGTTACGCCATCTATTGCTTCTACGACTATCGCTACCGCTTAGTGATAAAGTAAAGCAATTACAGGGCGTTTGCATTTCATACAATAAAGCGACAACCATATGGCTCCTGCCAGTTGCCGATAACTTCGGTTACAAAACATGATCATCTCATACAATAAAATATAGCATCACGTCTTGACCATATCACATCACAACATGCCCTGCAAAAACAAGTTAGACGTCCTCTACTTTGTTGTTGCAAATTTTACGTGGCTGCTACGGGCTTAGCAAGAACCGTTCTTACCTACGCATCAAAACCACAACGATAGTTCGTCAAGTTAGTGATGTTTTAACCTTCGCAAGGACCGGGCGTAGCCACACTCGATTCAGCTAAAGTGAGAGAGACAGACACCCGCCAGCCACCTTTAAGCACGAGTGCTCGCAACGGTGAAACCAGTCTCGCGTAAGCATACGCGTAATGTCGGTCCGGGCCGCTTCATCTCACAATACCGCCGAACCAAAGTATGACATGCTGGTAAGCAGTATGACTTTTATCGCCCACAACTCACTTGTGTTCTACTCGTGCAAATAACATCAACGCTTAAAACTAGGATCGGATGCCACTGTTGGGGAACGTAGTAATTTCAAAAATTTCCTACGTACACGCAAGATCATGGTGATGGCATAGCAACGAGAGGGGAGAGTGTTGTCCACGTACCCTCGTAGACCGTAAGCGGAAGCGTTATAACAACGCGGTTGATGTAGTCGTACGTCTTCACGATCCGACTGATCCAAGTACCGAACGTACGGCACCTCCGAGTTCAGCACACGTTCAGCTCGATAACGATCCCCGGGCTCCGATCCAGCAAAGCTTCGGGGATGAGTTCCGTCAGCACGACGGCGTGGTGACGATGATGATGCTCTACCGGCACAGGGCTTCGCCTAAACTCCGCGACGATATGACCGAGGTGGAATATGGTGGAGGGGGGCACCGCACACGGCTAAAGAACGATCCGTAGATCAACTTGTGTGTTATGGGGTGCCCCCCTACCCCCGTATATAAAGGAGGGAGGGGGAGGTGCGGCCGGCCCCCTTGGGGTGCGCCTGGAGGAGCCCTACTCCCACCGGGAGTAGGACTCTCCCCTCTTGCCTTGGTGGAGAAGGAAAGGGGGGAGGGGAAAGAGGAAAGGGGGGCGCCGCCCCCCCTTCCTTGTCCTATTCGGACTAGGGGGGAGGGGGCGCGCGGCCTGCCCTGGCCGGCCCTTCCTCTTCTCCCTCATGGCCCACTAAGGCCCATTAACCCCCCGGCAGGGTTCCGGTAACCCCCCGGTGTTCCGGTAAAATCCCGATTTCATCCGGAACCTTTCCGATGTCCAAACATAGGCTTCCAATGTATAAATCTTTATGTATCGACCATTTCGAGACTCCTCGTCATGTCCATGATCACATCCGGGACTCCGAACAAACTTCGGTACATCAAAACTTATAAACTCATAATAAAACTGTCATCATAACGTTAAGCGTGCGGACCCTACGGGTTCGAGAACTATGTAGACATGACCTAGAACCATTCTCGGTCAATAACCAATAGCAGGACCTGGATGCCCATGTTGGTTCCTACATATTCTATGAAGATCTTTATCGGTCAAACCGCATAACAACATACGTTGTTCCCTTTGTCATCGGTATGTTACTTGCCCGAGATTTGATCGTCGGTATCCAATACCTAGTTCAATCTCGTTACCGGCAAGTCTCTTTACTCGTTCCGTAATGCATCATCCCGTAACCAACTCATTTGGTCACATTTCTTGCAAGGCTTGTAATGATGTGCATTACCGAGAGGGCCCAGAGATACCTCTCCGACAATCGGAGTGACAAAACCTAATCTCGAAATACGCCAACTCAACATGTACCTTCGGATACACCTGTAGTACTCCTTTATAATCACCCAGTTACGTTGTGACGTTTGGTAGTACCCAAAGTGTTCCTCCGGTAAACGGGAGTTGCATATTTCTCATAGTTACAGTTACATGTATAAGTCATGAAGAAAGCAATAGCAGTATACTAAACGATCAAGTGCTAGGCTAACGGAATGGGTCATGTCAATCACATCATTCTTCTAATGATGTGATCCCATTAATCAAATGACAACACATGTCTATGGTTAGGAAACATAACCATCTTTGATTAATGAGCTAGTCAAGTAGAGGCATACTAGTGACTATATGTTTGTCTATGTATTCACACATGTATCATGTTTCCGGTTAATACAATTCTAGCATGAATAATAAACATTTATCATGATATGAGGAAATAAATAATAACTTTATTATTGCCTCTAGGGCATATTTCCTTCAATCCTGTGTTGCTCGCTCTGCAAAAGGCACAAGGATCGTTTACAAATATGACTAACATGCAGTCGAATTGATCAGAAACTAAAATTACCAGTAGTCTCATGAACTCCATCGTGACTGCGTTCGTTTCGAAAACCTTCTTCACTAGGTCCCAACGGTGCCGGTCCCTGAGGACGTTACGCTCCTGCGGGACGATGAACTCTTCCAAGGGGTCTGGGATGCCCAGACTCTCGCGTTCCGCATCCTCATTGGTCCATATGGACCTCTTCCCACCGTAACCACGGCTTTCGAGGTGGTGGTACCCCATGTTCCTCTGTTGAAGCCCCTTCATATACTTCGACTTTTTTGGCAGCTTCAGCCTTGCAGTCCGCCGTGAAATATTTCAAAGTGCTCTTCCATGTCGGATTATCCTTTACAATCTCGGAGTAGGGTTCCTTTTTGTTGATGACCCGATGTTTCGCCCTTGCTTTCTAGGCGGCCAATGCGTCGCTAAACTTGGTCATGGCATGTTTGTTTATCTTTTCATTGCCGGGTCCTTATCTGGATCTTTATAATCCTTTTCATTCTGGCCCGGGAACAAGAATATCTGGTGCAACTTCTTTAGGAGGGAGGGCCTCATATTATCTATCTTCTTTAGTTTCTCATCGTTGATGGTGGCGGTTGTCCGTACGATGCAGCCTATTTGATTGCCATAGCACGCGTGCGCTTCCACGGGCGCGTTTGGCTCAAAATTGCCGTCGTCCACCTCCTTGACCACCAGTCTAGTAGTCCTGAGCTTGTTAGGAAGCCGTTTCCTCTTTGCTTTCTATTCTATACTGGCTCCACTAGTTTCGGCGCCGGTCTCAGTCTCAGCATCAGTCTCGATGCCGGTCTCAGTCTCAGCACCGGTCTCAATGTCGGTCTCAGTCTTCGATGTGACAGGTGGACCCAGCAACATCAACCGTTGATCGTCGGCTTCCCTCAAAAATTCGTCTGCCGCCAGGCAGACATTGTCGCAGTCACCAGAACCATGTCCTTCATTGTTGCTGGCCATGTTTCCTATGATTAAATCTAGTCAATTAATTCTAGACCTAATAAAATGAATAATGACATAAAAAAGGCCTATGCTTTATAGGAACGTTGATGCCAGGTGCGGCAAATCCCGGGCACTCGATATGTCCTAGTTTGTAGCACAAGTCATGCCGAAATTCACGAAAAATTTTGGCATGACTTTTGCTAAAAAGTGTACAAATCGAGAACCTAAAATTTGCCGGAATGGAAATGAATCAACATTCCGGCAAAACATAGGCCACTCGGCTTCATTCCCTGGAAACAGTGTTCAAATATCCATCTTCGACACTGCAACACATGTCCAAATATACACGAGCAACCAAATGTCCAAATTTCACAAGCTAATTCAAAAACTAAGTGTAGAAGAAAATTCATTTAACTACTAATAGAACAAAATTCAGTTTACTTTAGTGCTCTATAATGATGAAAGGAAAAAAATCAGTTAACTACTAATTTCATTCGTTTAGGTTATTCATTTAACTTCACCTAATTAACCTAGCAAAACCCTACTACCCTAACTAAAAAGCATCTAATTAACATCTACTAGTACCACTACTGTCCTAACCTAATTAACATCTACTAGTATCACTATATACTACTAGCAGCACTGCTACAGCATTTTCTTCATTTTTTTTCTTAAAAAACATCTATGAAAACAAAAATCCTAATTAAACCCTACTGCCCTAACTAACTTTTGCTGTAAACCAATTTTTTTGCTCTAAACTAATTTTTGCTCTAACATCTACTACTTAACATCTTTTTCTCAAAACTAAATTTTTTTGCTATAAACTAACTTTTGCTCTAAACTAATTTTTGCTCTAAAATGCGGAGAGAGAGAGGAGGGGTGGGGGTCTTACAGAGAGGGGAGAGACTGTGGCAGGGAGGTGCTCAGCGACGGAGGCAGGGGCGGGGAGGGTGGGCTCGGGCTTGGGCAGCGGCGGTCCTGGGCAGGCTCGGGGAGCGGTGATGTCGAGGGCCGCGATGGTGAGGTCGAGGGCGGCCCGAGAGGCGGCGGCGGTGAGGCTGAGGGCGGCCTCGGGCGGCGGCGATGAGGATGAGCGCGGCCTTGGGGGTTGACAGTGAGGTTGCGGGCGTCGACGCCAGCAGGAGACAGCGGCGAATGTGGGGCGACAATGAATTGGGGAGACGGCGGCGAAGTGGAGCGAGGGATTTGGGGGAGAAGTGGTGGCCGGGGGAGGGAAACCGCTGGTTAAGTGAAACATAATGGTAGCGCGTTACTGAAAACGCGCTATAGCTAAGTTAGCTATAGCGTGTTTCAGCAAACGCGCTACTGGTATGCCTTCCTCCTTTTTTCCTTTTTCATTTATTTTTCTTTACATTTCATTTTTTTCCTTTCTCCTTTTTATATTTCTTTCATTTTCATTTACTTTTCTATTTGTTTTTTATTTTATTTTATTTTCGTTAGCAGTAGCGCCTTACAACTAAACGCGCTGCTACAACAATATTAGCGGTAGCACGGTTTCCGAAAGATCGCTACTACTATGTGTAGCCTATCGGCTTACTGGTGGGAATTTTAGTAGTAGCGCTTTTACGATGAGACACGCTACTGCTATATATGTATCTGCAACGTGCTTATTCTGCATGCACTACTGCTGTGTAGCAGCAGCGCGCTTTTTTGACAAGCGCTACTGCTAAAGTTCTGTGTATAAGGTTTTCCCTAGTAGTGTTAGGTGAAAGTTTATTTAAACTTGCTGAAAAACAGAAATTTTTGTGCTCACGAGGTTATTTTTCATTTTTTACATAAGAGTTCTTTTGAGTTTATTTTTCTTGAAGAGGATTAATATACAAATTCTTCACGTCCATCAATTTATTTCAGAATTTTTGGAGTTACAGAAGTATTCAAAATATTCAGATTGCTACAAACTGTCCTGTTTTTGACAGACTCTGTTCTTTGCGTTGTGTGCTTGTTTTGATGATTCTATGGTTTTCTTTGATGGGTTTTTGCCATAGGAAAGTTGAAATACAATAGATATAATGCAAAATAAAAATAAGAATAGGTTTGCTACAGTACTTATAGTAGTGGTTTGGTTTCTTATACTAACGGATCTTACGAAGGTTTTGTTTGAGTTTTGTGTGATGGAAGTTTTCAAGTTTTGAGTTAACTTACGATGGATGAAGGAATAAGGATAGGAAAAAGGCTAAGCTTGGGGTGCCCGAGGCACCCCAAGATAATATTCAAAGAAGTAGCAAACAACTAAGCTTGGGGAGGCCCCCGAGTGGCATCCCCGCTTTCTTCTAACAACCATCGGTATTTTACTTGAAACTATATTTTTATTCGTCACATGATATGAGTTTTTCTTGGAGCGTCTTGTATGATATGAGTCTTTCCTTGTTTTTATTTGTGTTTTAAATCTTGAATCCTTGCTGGACACACCCTTTTAGGGGAGCCAAAAATTATGCTATGCTTGCTCCTATGCTTCACTTAAAATTTTTTAGAGCCACGGATTTGCTCTAGTACTTCACTTATATCTTTTTGAGTATGGTGTGCTTTGTTAATTTTGAAGAAATGCTCTCATGCTCACTTAGCTTTATTTGGGAGTTAGTAAATTTTTAAGAAATTATCACTTGCTTCACTTAGATTATTTTGAGAGAAAGAAACAATTATGCTCATGTTCTTCACTTATATTTGTTTGAGCTTATGAAAAGCAACACATGAAAATAGTCCCAAAGTGATAGATATCCAAGGAGGATATAATAAAAACTTTCATGAAGATATTTGGACAAAATAAACTTGATTCTCAGTAATGGTTTTGAGATATGACGATATGATATGTGAGTCATGTTGATGAGTAATTGTGCTTTAGTAAGAATAATGATGTTAAGGTTTGTGATTCCCTATGCAAGCACAAAAGTCAATAGTTATGCAATAAAATTTATATCCTACTTATGGTGCATTATTCAGTGTTACTTATGCTTAATGCTTGGGTAAGAGATTTTTTCGCTTTTTGGTTGGTCGCTTCTCAATCTTTTTGCTAGCCTTTATTTGCACTAAGTATGATCACTACTTGTGCATCCAAAACCCTTTAAACCAGTTTTGCCTTATGAGTCCGCTATACCTACCTACATGCGGTATTTCCATGCCGTCCTAAGCAAATTTGCATGTGCTATCTCTAATGTTCAAAATAAATTTCTCTTTTGTGTGCTCCACTGCTCGCGAGGCGGTAAAGGGTAGCCAATATTTTCCATGGTAGATGTGTTATTCTCACGACGAGTGTTTATTCACTTGTCATTGCACGAGAGTACGACAAAGGTACTAGGGATGCCTAGTCCCGAAATGAAAAATGAATTTACTTTATGTTGGGCAATTGAAAGAACTTCAATGAATTTACTTTATGTTGAACTTCAAACCCTAGACCCGGGGGCGTAGGTTTCACTAGTGGCTTCTCTCGAGGAAAATAGCAAACGGTTGGAAAAGAATTACTGTTGGGCAATTGATAGAACTTCAAATAATCATGAAGATGAAGATGACGGTCGATGAAGATGCTTCAACCATGGTCCATACTCCATAATTGCTGGAACAGGCAGCAAAAAAGCTATAAACGATTAGCGGCGAGAGGGGCGGCTACCCAGATGGCTTATATTTGTTTGAGCTTATCAGAAGCAACACATGAAAATAGTCCCAAAGTGATAGATATCCAAGGAGGATATAATAAAAACTTTCATGAAGATATTTGGACAAAATAAACTTGATTCTCAGTAATGGTTTTGAGATATGATGATATGATATGTGAGTCATGTTGATGAGTAATTGTGCTTTAGTAAGAATAATGATGTTAAGGTTTGTGATTCCCTATGCAAGCACAAAAGTCAATAGTTATGCAATGAAATTTATATCCTACTTATGGTGCATTATTCGGTGTTACTTATGCTTAATGCTTGGGTAAGAGATTTTTTCGCTTTTTGGTTGGTCACTTCTCAATCGTTTTGCTAGCCTTTATTTGCACTAAGTATGATCACTACTTGTGCATCCAAAACCCTTTAAACCAGTTTTGCCTTATGAGTCCACTATACCTCCCTACATGCGGTATTTCCATGCCGTCCTAAGCAAATTTGCATGTGCTATCTCTAATGTTCAAAATAAATTTCTTTTTTTTGTGCGCTACTACTCGCGAGGCGGTAAAGGGTAGCCAATATTTTCCATGGTAGATGTGTTATTCATACGATGAGTGTTTATTCACTTGTCATTCCACGAGAGTACGACAAAGGTACTAGGGATGCCCAGTCCCGAAATGAAAAATGAATTTACTTTATGTTGGGCAATTGATAGAACTTCAAATGAATTTACTTTAGTTTGAACTTCGAACCCTAGACCCGGGGGCGTAGGTTTCACTAGTGGATTCTCTCGAGGAAAATAGCAAACGGTGGGAAAAGAATTAATGTTGGGCAATTGATAGAACTTCAAATAATCATGAAGATGAAGATGACGGTCGATGAAGATGCTTCAACCATGGTCCATACTCCATAATTGCTGGAACAGGCAGCGAAAAATCTGCAAACGATCAGCGGGGAGAGGGGGCGACTAGCCTGATGGCTTATATTTGTTTGAGCTTATCAAAAGCAACACATGAAAATAGTCCCAAAGTGATAGATATCCAAGGAGGATATAATAAAAACTTCATGAAGATATTGGGACAAAATAAACTTGATTCTCAGTAATGGTTTTGAGATATGACAATATGATATGTGAGTCATGTTGATGAGTAATTGTGCTTTAGTAAGAATATTGATGTTAAGGTTTGTGATTCCCTATGCAACCACAAAAGTCAATAGTTACGCAATGAAATTTATATCCTACTTATGGTGCATTATTCCGTGTTACTTATGCTTAATGCTTGGGTAAGAGATTTTTTTCGCTTTTTGGTTGATCGGTTCTCAATCTTTTTGCTAGCCTTTATTTTGCACTAAGTATGATCACTACTTGTGCATCCAAAACCCTTTAAACCAGTTTTGCCTTATGAGTCCGCTATACCTACCTACATGTGGTATTTCCATGTCGTCCTAAGCAAATTTGCATGTGCTATCTCTAATGTTCAAAATAAATTTCTCTTTTGTGTGCTCTACTGCTCGCGAGGCGGTAAAGGGTAGCCAATATTTTCCATGGTAGATGTGTTATTCCCACGACGAGTGTTTATTCACTTGTCATTGCACGAGAGTACGGCAAAGGTAATAGGGATGCCTAGTCCCGAAATGAAAAATGAATTTACTTTATGTTGGGCAATTGATAGAACTTCAAATGAATTTACTTTATTTTGAACTTCGAACCCTAGACCCAGGGGCGTAGGTTTCACTAGTGGCTTCTCTCGAGGAAAATGGCAAACGGTGGGAAAAGAATTACTATTGGGCAATTGATAGAACTTCAAATAATCATGAAGATGAAGATGACGGTCGATGAAGATGCTTCAACCATGGTCCATACTCCATAATTGCTGGAACAGGCAGCGAAAAAGCCGCAAACGATCAGCAGGGAGAGGGGGCGGCTACCCTGATGGCTTATATTTGTTTGAGCTTATCAAAAGCAACACCTGAAAACAGTCCCAAAGTAATTGATATCCAAGGAGGATATAATAAAAAACTTTCATTAAGATATTTGGACAAAATAAACTTGATTCTCAGTAATGGTTTTGAGATATGACGATATGATATGTGGGTCATGTTGATGAGTAATTGTGCTTTAGTAAGAATAATGATGTTAAGGTTTGTGATTCCCTATGCAAGCACAAAAGTCAATAGTTATGCAATGAAATTTATATCCTAGTTATGGTGCATTATTCGGTGTTACTTATGCTTAATGCTTGGGTAAGAGATTTTTTCGCTTTTTGGTTGGTCGGTTCTCAATCTTTTTGCTAGTCTTTATTTTGCACTAAGTATGATCACTACTTGTGCATCCAAAACCCTTTAAACCAGTTTTGCCTTATGAGTCCTCTATACCTACCTACATGTGGTATTTCCATGTCGTCCTAAGCAAATTTGCATGTGCTATCTCTAATGTTCAAAATAAATTTATCTTTTGTGTGCTCTACTGCTCGCGAGGCGGTAAAGGGTAGCCAATATTTTCCATGGTAGATGTGTTATTCCCACGACGAGTGTTTATTCACTTGTCATTGCATGAGAGTACGGCAAAGGTAATAGGTATGCCTAGTCCCAAAATGAAAAATGAATTTACTTTATGTTGGGCAATTGATAGAACTTCAAATGAATTTACTTTATTTTGAACTTCGAACCCTAGACCCAGGGCCGTAGGTTTCACTAGTGGCTTCTCTCGAGGAAAATAGCAAACGGTGGGAAAAGAATTACTGTTGGGCAATTCATAGAACTTCAAATAATCATGAAGATGAAGATGACAATCGATGAAGATGCTTCAACCAAGGTCCATACTCCATAATTGCTGGAACAGGCAGCGAAAAAGCTGCAAACGATCAGCGGGGAGAGGGGGCGGCTACCCTGATGGCTTATATTTGTTTGAGCTTATCAAAAGCAACACATGAAAATAGTCCCAAAGTGATAGATATCCAAGGAGGATATAATAAAAACTTTCATGAAGATATTGGGACAAAATAAACTTGATTCTTAGTAATGGTTTTGAGATATGACAATAATGTGAGTCATGTTGATGAGTAATTGTGCTTTAGTAAGAATAATGATGTTAAGGTTTGTGATTCCCTATGCAAGCACAAAAGTCAATAGTTACACAATGAAATTTATATCCTACTTATGGTGCATTATTCCGTGTTACTTATGCTTAATGCTTGGGTAAGAGATTTTTTCGCTTTTTGGTTGATCGGTTCTCAATCTTTTTGCTAGCCTTTATTTTGCACTAAGTATGATCCCTACTTGTGCATCCAAAACCCTTTAAACCATTTTTGCCTTATGAGTCTGCTATACCTACCTACATGTGGTATTTCCATGTCGTCCTAAGCAAATTTGCATGTGCTATCTCTAATGTTCAAAATAAATTTCTCTTTTGTGTGCTCTACTGCTCGCGAGGCGGTAAAGGGTAGCCAATATTTTCCATGGTAGATGTGTTATTCTCACGACGGGTGTTTATTCACTTGTCATTGCACGAGAGTACGGCAAAGGTAATAGGGATGCCTAGTCCCGAAATGAAAAATGAATTTACTTTATGTTGGGCAATTGATAGAACTTCAAATGAATTTACTTTATTTTGAACTTCGAACCCTAGACCCAGGGGCGTAGGTTTCACTAGTGGCTTCTCTCGAGGAAAATGGCAAACAGTGGGAAAAGAATTACTATTGGGCAATTGATAGAACTTCAAATAATCATGAAGATGAAGATGACGGTCGATGAAGATGCTTCAACCATGGTCCATACTCCATAATTGCTGGAACAGGCAGCGAAAAAGCCGCAAACGATCAGCGGGAAGAGGGGGCGGCTACCCTGGTGGCTTATATTTGTTTGAGATTATCAAAAGCAACACATGAAAATAGTCCCAAAGTAATTGATATCCAAGGAGGATATAATAAAAAAACTTTCATGAAGATATTTGGACAAAATAAACTTGATTCTCAGTAATGGTTTTGAGATATGACGATATGATATGTGAGTCATGTTGATGAGTAATTGTGCTTTAGTAAGAATAATGATGTTAAGGTTTGTGATTCCCTATGCAAGCACAAAAGTCAATAGTTATGCAATGAAATTTATATCCTAGTTATGGTGCATTATTCGGTGTTACTTATGCTTAATGCTTGGGCAAGAGATTTTTTCGCTTTTTGGTTGGTCGGTTCTCAATCTTTTTGCTAGTCTTTATTTTGCACTAAGTATGATCACTACTTGTGCATCCAAAACCCTTTAAACCAGTTTTGCCTTATGAGTCCTCTATACCTACCTACATGTGGTATTTCCATGTCGTCCTAAGCAAATTTGCATGTGCTATCTCTAATGTTCAAAATAAATTTCTCTTTTGTGTGCTCTACTGCTCGCGAGGCGGTAAAGGGTAGCCACTATTTTCCATGGTAGATGTGTTATTCCCACGACGAGTGTTTATTCACTTGTCATTGCACGAGAGTACGACAAAGGTAATAGGGATGCCTAGTCCCGAAATGAAAAATGAATTTACTTTATGTTGGGCAATTGATAGAACTTCAAATGAATTTACTTTATTTTCAACTTCGAACCCTAGACCCAGGGCCGTAGGTTTCACTAGTGGCTTCTCTCGAGGAAAATAGCAAACGGTGGGAAAAGAATTACTGTTGGGCAATTGATAGAACTTCAAATAATCATGAAGATGAAGATGACGGTCGATGAAGATGCTTCAACCATGGTCCATACTCCATAATTGCTGGAACAGGCAGCGAAAAGCCGCAAACGATCAGCGGGGAGAGGGGGCGGCTACCCTGATGGCTTATATTTGTTTGAGCTTATCAAAAGCAACACATGAAAATAGTCCCAAAGTGATAGATATCCAAGGAGGATATAATAAAAACTTTCATGAAGATATTTGGACAAAATAAACTTGATTCTCAGTAATGGTTTTGAGATATGACGATATGATATGTGAGTCATGTTGATGAGTAATTGTGCTTTAGTAAGAATAATGATGTTAAGGTTTGTGATTCCCTATGCAAGCACAAAAGTCAATAGTTATGCAATGAAATGTATATCCTAGTTATGGTGCATTATTCGGTGTTACTTATGCTTAATGCTTGGGTAAGAGATTTTTTCGCTTT
This sequence comes from Triticum dicoccoides, assembly GCF_002162155.2. NCBI lineage: Eukaryota > Viridiplantae > Streptophyta > Magnoliopsida > Poales > Poaceae > Triticum > Triticum dicoccoides. The sequence goes on along the minus strand of NC_041386.1, from coordinate 669,855,264 downwards.
TTGGTTGGTCGGTTCTCAATCTTTTTGCTAGCCTTTATTTTGCACTAAGTATGATCACTACTTGTGCATCCAAAACCCTTTAAACCAGTTTTCCCTTATGAGTCCGCTATACCTACCTACATGCGGTATTTCCATGTCGTCGTAAGCAAATTTGCATGTGCTGTCTCTAATGTTCAAAATAAATTTCTCTTTTGTGTGCTCTACTGCTCGCGAGGTGGTAAAGGGTAGCCAATATTTTCCATGGTAGATGTGTTATTCTCACGACGAGTGTTTATTTAATTGTCATTGCACGAGAGTACGGCAAAGGTACTAGGGATGGCTAGTCCCGAAATGAAAAATGAATTTACTTTATATTGGGCAATTGATAGAACTTCAAATGAATTTACTTTATTTTGAACTTCGAACCCTAGACCCGGGGGCGTATGTTTCACTAGTGGATTCTGTCGAGGAAAATGGCAAACGGTGGGAAAAGAATTACTGTTTGGCAATTGATAGAACTTCAAATAATCATGAAGATGAAGATGACGGTCGATGAAGATGCTTCAACCATGGTCCATACTCCATAATTGCTGGAACAGGCAGCGAAAAGCCGCAAACGATCAGCGGGGAGAGGGGGCGGCTACCCTGATGGCTTATATTTGTTTGAGCCTATCAAAAGCAACACATGAAAATAGTCCCAAAGTGATAGATATCCAAGGAGGATCTAATAAAAAACTTTCATGAAGATATTTGGACAAAATAAACTTGATTCTCAGTAATGGTTTTGAGATATGACGATATGATATGTGAGTCATGTTGATGAGTAATTGTGCTTTAGTAAGAATAATGATGTCAAGGTTTGTGATTCCCTATGCAAGCACAAAAGTCAATAGTTATGCAATGAAATTTATATCCTACTTATGGTGCATTATTCCGTGTTACTTATGCTTAATGCTTGGGTAAGAGATTTTTTCGCTTTTTGGTTGGTCGATTCTCAATCTTTTTGCTAGCCTTTATTTTGCACTAAGTATGATCACTACTTGTGCATCCAAAACCCTTTAAACCAGTTTTGCCTTATGAGTCCGCTATACCTACCTACATGCGGTATTTCCATGTCGTCCTAAGCAAATTTGCATGTGCTATCTCTAATGTTCAAAATAAATTTCTCTTTTGTGTGCTCTACTTGTCGCGAGGCGGTAAAGGGTAGCCAATATTTTCCATGGTGGATGTGTTATTCTCACGACGAGTGTTTATTCACTTGTCATTGCACGAGAGTACGGCAAAGCTACTAGGGATGCCTAGTCCTGAAATGAAAAATGAATTTACTTTATGTTGGGCAATTGATAGAACTTGAAATGAATTTACTTTATTTTGAACTTCGAACCCTAGACCCAGGGCCGTAGGTTTCACTAGTGGCTTCTCTCGAGGAAAATAGCAAACGGTGGGAAAAGAATTACTGTTGGGCAATTGATAGAACTTCAAATAATCATGAAGATGAAGATGACGGTCGATGAAGATGCTTCAACCATGGTCCATACTCCATAATTGCTGGAACAGGCAGCGAAAAAGCAGCAAACGATCAACGGGAAGAGGGGGCGGCTACCCTGGTGGCTTATATTTGTTTGAGATTATCAAAAGCAACACATGAAAATAGTCCCAAAGTAATTGATATTCAAGGAGGAGATAATAAAAAACTTTCATGAAGATATTTGGACAAAATAAACTTGATTCTCAGTAATGGTTTTGAGATATGACGATATGATATGTGAGTCATGTTGATGAGTAATTGTGCTTTAGTAAGAATAATGATGTTAAGGTTTGTGATTCCCTATGCAAGCACAAAAGTCAATAGTTATGCAATGAAATTTGTATCCTAGTTATGGTGCATTATTCGGTGTTACTTATGCTTAATTCTTGGGCAAGAGATTTTTTCGCTTTTTGGTTGGTCGGTTCTCAATCTTTTTGCTAGTCTTTATTTTGCACTAAGTATGATCACCACTTGTGCATCCAAAACCCTTTAAACCAGTTTTGCCTTATGAGTCCTCTATACCTACCTACATGTGGTATTTCCATGTCGTCCTAAGCAAATTTGCATGTGCTATCTCTAATGTTCAAAATAAATTTCTCTTTTGTGTGCTCTACTGCTCGCGAGGCGGTAAAGGGTAGCCAATATTTTCCATGGTAGATGTGTTATTCCCACGACGAGTGTTTATTCACTTGTCATTGCACGAGAGTACGGCAAAGGTAATAGGGATGCCTAGTCCCGAAATGAAAAATGAATTTACTTTATGTTGGGCAATTGATAGAACTTCAAATGAATTTACTTTATTTTGAACTTCGAACCCTAGACCCAGGGCCGTAGGTTTCACTAGTGGCTTCTCTCGAGGAAAATAGCAAACGGTGGGAAAAGAATTAATGTTGGGCAATTGATAGAACTTCAAATAATCATGAAGATGAAGATGACGGTCGATGAAGATGCTTCAACCTTGGTCCATACTCCATAATTGCTGGAACAGGCAGCGAAAAGCCGCAAACGATCAGCGGGGAGAGGGGGCGGCTACCCTGATGGCTTATATTTGTTTGAGCTTATCAAAAGCAACACATGAAAATAGTCCCAAAGTGATAGATATCCAAGGAGGATATAATAAAAACTTTCATGAAGATATTTGGACAAAATAAAGTTGATTCTCAGTAATGGTTTTGAGATATGACGATATGATATGTGAGTCATGTTGATGAGTAATTGTGCTTTAGTAAGAATAATGATGTTAAGGTTTGTGATTCCCTATGCAAGCACAAAAGTCAATAGTTATGCAATGAAATTTATATCCTAGTTATGGTGCATTATTCGGTGTTACTTATGCTTAATGCTTGGGTAAGAGATTTTTTCGCTTTTTGGTTGGTCGGTTCTCAATCTTTTTGCTAGCCTTTATTTTGCACTAAGTATGATCACTACTTGTGCATCCAAAACCCTTTAAACCAGTTTTCCCTTATGACTCCGCTATACCTACCTACATGCGGTATTTCCATGTCATCCTAAGCAAATTTGCATGTGCTGTCTCTAATGTTCAGAAGAAATTTCTCTTTTGTGTGCTCTACTACTCGCGAGGCGGTAAAGGGTAGCCAATATTTTCCATGGTAGATGTGTTATTCTCACGACGAGTGTTTATTTACTTGTCATTGCACGAGAGTACGGCAAAGGTACTAGGGATGGCTAGTCCCGAAATGAAAAATGAATTTAATTTATATTGGGCAATTGATAGAACTTCAAATGAATTTACTTTATTTTGAACTTCGAACCCTAGACCCGGGGGCGTATGTTTCACTAGTGGATTCTCTCGAGGAAAATGGCAAACGGTGGGAAAAGAATTACTGTTGGGCAATTGATAGAACTTCAAATAATCATGAAGATGAAGATGACGGTCGATGAAGATGCTTCAACCATGGTCCATACTCCATAATTGCTGGAACAGGCAGCGAAAAGCCGCAAACGATCAGCGGGGAGAGGGGGCGGCTACCCTGATGGCTTATATTTGTTTGAGCCTATCAAAAGCAACACATGAAAATAGTCCCAAAGTGATAGATATCCAAGGAGGATCTAATAAAAAACTTTCATGAAGATATTTGGACAAAATAAACTTGATTCTCAGTAATGGTTTTGAGATATGACGATATGATATGTGAGTCATGTTGATGAGTAATTGTGCTTTAGTAAGAATAATGATGTTAATGTTTGTGATTCCCTATGCAAGCACAAAAGTCAATAGTTATGCAATGAAATTTATATCCTACTTATGGTGCATTATTCCGTGTTACTTATGCTTAATGCTTGGGTAAGAGATTTTTTCGCTTTTTGGTTGGTCGATTCTCAATCTTTTTGCTAGCCTTTATTTTGCACTAAGTATGATCACTACTTGTGCATCCAAAACCCTTTAAACCAGTTTTGCCTTATGAGTCCGCTATACCTACCTACATGCGGTATTTCCATGTCGTCCTAAGCAAATTTGCATGTGCTATCTCTAATGTTCAAAATAAATTTCTCTTTTGTGTGCTCTACTTGTCGCGAGGCGGTAAAGGGTAGCCAATATTTTCCATGGTGGATGTGTTATTCTCACGACGAGTGTTTATTCACTTGTCATTGCACGAGAGTACGGCAAAGCTACTAGGGATGCCTAGTCCTGAAATGAAAAATGAATTTACTTTATGTTGGGCAATTGATAGAACTTCAAATGAATTTACTTTATTTTGAACTTCGAACCCTAGACCCGGTGGCGTAGGTTTCACTAGTGGCTTCTCTCGAGGAAAATGGCAAATGGTGGGAAAAGAATTACTATTGGGCAATTGATAGAACTTCAAATAATCATGAAGATGAAGATGACGGTCGATGACGATGCTTCAACCATGGTCCATACTCCATAATTGCTGGAACAGGCAGCGAAAAAGCCGCAAATGATCAGCGGGGAGAGGGGGCGGCTACCCTAATGGCGAGCTACAACTAGTCGATGGTGAGGCGGCACCTCCTGGCGGTGATTCAAACACAAGATCGATGGCTATAAAGGTCGCATGCATACCAGCTGAGCTACAAGCCATATCTGACCATACTGGAGCATCAATCTTAAAGAACCAAACACGCTGCGCAGATCCGAATTAGTTCAGGATTTGCGAAAGCAATTTTATTTTCAAAAACTGTAATGTTCCGTGAAATGCAAACACTTTTCAAGACTGTGAAAAATATTTTGGAAAACTATAACATTTTTGAATAACAAGAACATTTTATGAAAAATCACGAACAATTTTTTGAAACGGGAAAATTTTTCAAATTCCAATTTTTTTTGAAAACACGAATATATTTGAAAACATGACTTTTAAGAAACTTGTGAACATTTTGAAACTCTTGAAGAAAATGAAAACGTGAACAATTTTAAAAATTTGTGAACAATTTTTTAAAATAGGAACATTTTCTGAACGTTCTCAAAAATTTGGAAAGAAAACTTTCAAATATTTTTTGTAAAAACTAGGACATTTATTGAAATTCCAGAACAATTTTTGAAAATGCGAACAATTTTTCAAAATTTATGAAAAATGCGAACATTTTTTTAAACATAAACTTTTTTTGAATTTATGAACAACTTTTAAAACACGAACATTTTTTAAAGGAGGAACATTTTTTGGAAAAAATGAACAATTTTCGAAAGATGATCTTTAATAAAATAAACTTGGAAAATAAATAAACATCAAAGCGAAAAAAGATATGGAAAAGCTGGGAAAAAAACAAGCAGAAGCAGGAAAAACGGTTCCGTCGGTGTATTGTGTCGAGATTTTGACGCAACGAGCGGCGCATAGGGTTTTCCCTCAAGGGTCACTTATGATGGTACGAACAGGGCCGATCTTGAGGGGGGCAGGAGGGCGGCCGCCCCAGGCCCCCATAATCTAGATGGGCCTCCCTAGGTATGCAGGGTAGGCTATGGCCCAACATATATTCAATGATAGAAAAATATGGGTTGGACGTGCCTGGAAGACCCTCGTACATGCGCTCAACAAAGGTAGGAAGCCAGCGACCGATTCATTCATATGTTAGGACGTTCACGTAAAAAAAAAGAACTGATTGATACCTTCCTATTCCATCATGCACACATTCAGCACAGTCATTCCTAATTTCCCAGCAGCCGCCGACGCTTCATCTCTTCTCTACTGCACGCTTAGCCTCAGCTCATTTTCCCTTTCTATGCTAATTTAGAACTTCCGCCAATTTCAATTCTCCATAGGCCCATTGCAACCTCGCTTTGCTTTTCATCCATCAACAATTCGACCATCCGACTATCTAGGTATATCTTCTATTCGTATTGCGGTTCCTAGATGAATAGCCGACACGCAGGGACTGTTCAACAATTGATGAAATTATTTATGTTCAACATTTATTCGTATCATGTCGTCAAAGAAACTATCTATCTTGTAGTGATGAAAGGAAAAGTAAGAAAGCTGTTGATGACTTCGACAATCACAACGCGTAGATATTCATAAATTTTTCAAGAATAATACTGATCAACAAGAATAAATGTTGACCCCAACATCGCCGATAACATTGTAAGTGGCTCTGAGAACATAGGTAATTCATCGAATGCACATGCACCGTCCGCTAGTGTTTGATGAACTACCACTTTACATGGTTGATATTTATGATCCAAGAAATTGGGGTAATCTTGATAATAAAGCAAGAGACATATTAGTTGAGAAAGGGCCTATGAGAGAGGACAATTTGTTTTGAATACCATATAGACATGTAGGAAGGCATTGTTCATATGCTCATTATCATAGGAAATTAAGCAATGGAGAGGAACATGATGGAAAATGGCTAATATATTTAAAAAATGTCAACAAAGTGTTTTTGCTTATGCTTTAAGATCTTCAAGTCTAGCATTAGCCTGAACCAAAGTTCCTTAACATATGATGGATTAGGACACTGGAGGCATATTAGTGAGAAGCTTAAAGAACAAGAAAATAGCAGCGACCATATTAATAACATACTGATTTTTGATGCATTTTAGTGTTATTGGTAATCTTTCATATATACTTATATTTATTTTACGATGTCTATATTAAGGGCCTCGAGTTTTAGTCTCGCCCTAGGCCCCAAAAAACTTAGGACCGACCCTGGGCGTGGACAAAAGATTGGGCTCTCGTGAGAAACAAATATTTGCTTCCACGAGTTCTCGGGGAATAAACTGTGCTTCTAGGAGAAGCACATATTTGCTCCGTGCTTCTTGGAAAAAAATTGTGGTTCCACGTGAAGTAGACATTTGCTTCTCGTGGAAGCACAGATTTGCTTCCGCGAGAATCACACAATTTATGCTTCCACGAGAAGCACATATTTGCTTCTCATGGAAGCTGCCTTGTGATTCCGTGAGAGGCACATGTTGTTTCTCCCTAAAAAAAGGAAAAGCACAACATGAGCTTAAAAAAAGGTGAAAAAAAATGCAATTGTGCTTCCAGGCTACGGTTTTTCTCTTCCTATTTTTGGTATTCAATATTTGTGTAAACCGGGCTTTAGTTTTCTTTTTTATAGGTTTTTTGCGGTATTTTTTTTTTCAGTTTCTAATTTTCGTTTTTTCTTGAAAAATAATTTCATTGAAAACTATTAACATATATCTAGTTTCGAAGATCTTGGCATGAGAAATCCAAAGGTTAAGACTGTTCGGGATATTGATTCATGGTTCAAGAGATAAAAGATTTGTACGCATGGTTTAAGAGATAATAAACGACTATAAAAAAAACATTCAGGTTGCGATAAGTGACCTACATGCAGTGCGTGTCCCTTGTCCATGTCTGATAAGGTGACTGTGGCATTTGCAAAAGGTACCCCTTAAGTAATTTTTTTAAATGTATTGCAAATATTACCTTAGGCAAGCCAAATCGCACATAGATCACGGAGCGAGCAACCGAATGGGGCGGCCCTAGAACATTGTGAGGTCACATGTAAGCCTGGGAATAGTTTGGATTGAAACCGTAGTTTCAGGTTGGTTTTCCTATTGGATTGTGTTTAGTTTGGTTTAAATGGGCTGAAAATATAATCAATCTGGTGTGTTTTGGACTTTATCAAGTGTTGGATTGGACTGGTTTGGTCTGGGGCTCTGGGCACAGACCAGACGGTCACAAACGGTTTTAATCCTGGACATAATCCAGTCTCTCAGACCAAACCATAGCATGCGACCAGCTTCTATGGAGTTCGCTGCAGTCTGTACGTGTACACTTACTTACGTATACGTATAGGTCAATCGAGTCATCAAGCTTGATCGGCCATCCAAGAAGAACTACAACGGCATCCCGGCCGACCTCATCGGCGCGCTACGCGACGCCAGCTTCGGCTGTGACCATGTGCGCTAGCCGAGTAAGGCGTCCCGGCACTCACGCTCGGGCACTGCCTCCGCCTCACCACCAACAGAGAAGGCGTCATCGAGGATGACCTGCTGTTTGAAGCTGAAGCTGGAGTTGGACATGGAGGCGCACACGGATGTCGTCAGCTTCTTTTATCCACGGTTTCAAACTGTGGATTCAATCCAAAAACGGGAAATAGTTTGGATGGGCCTGGATTGAAAAACCATATAATTTGGTTCGGTTTGGATTATAGCTGTTCATTTTTGGATTGGATTGGTCTGGATGAAAGACCTAGAGAGCTGGATTCAATCTGGGTGTGAACTATTCACAGGTTTAGACACATGCGCACATGGTTATGGGCTTAATCGTACACAATGCAAAACCCTCTCCCTGATATATCCTAATGGGCTGCCCAACGAAATAGATGAGTTGACATCAATGGGAAGCTTCCAGGGCCAGTTTCGGGAAACTTTTGGAAGATTCCAGTCGGTGTTTTCTTTATTCAGGTTTGGCATTACTGCCTTACTCTTCTGAAAATTGCTCTGGATATTACACTTGAGAATTGGTGGATGCCTTCGCACGATAGAGAACCAATCAATACGAGGAAGGGATTTGACTCTCCTGTCATGCTGATCTGCTGGAGTCTTTGGAACCAATTGAATGCACGCGTCTTTGACAACATGCCATCGACATCGTCTTGTATACTCTCTACGAGATCTGTGTGATAGAGATAATTCCTTTGGATTAACTTAACCCACAATCTTAATCTCATGATTAGAACACCTCTTATGCGGAATAGTAGTGACTAACCGTGATTGGCAGGAGATAGCCCATGGCGGCACCTTGGGGTCTCCGGCAGTGAAGACATGCTCGGGAAGGGCAGCACAACCACCTGGGTGACGTAGATGGCAGCAGGCGCTTGTGAAAAGATGCAGCAGCTAGTGCAGGAGCCTCGCTGATGGCAGCAGGAAACCGCCAGCACTGCCTTCACGGCGGCCGGTGGTGGTCGATGGTCTTCACGTACCTCACCACACCTTTAGGATCGGCAGGTAGGAGGCTATGATCGTGGTTCTGTTATCTGTAACAACCCCCCCCCCCCCTTTTCCTTATATATGTGTGTGCTGGGTACATGGGACCAAAACCAAAAGTTGTTATATGTGCTCCCGATCAAGGCACAGTCGTGAGAGGGTGGAGACTTTGTCTCCCTTATTTTTCTCTTGGTTTGTTTACCGCGAGATCAATTCCAACATTCTCCCCCTTGATCGTAAGGTTAACAAACATCATAAGCCCACTCTCAATAGAAGCAACGCACCAAGGTAAAGTTTTACTATGACCAATAAAATGCCATTGAACCTCGGTACCTATAGTACACCATTCTATCTTGAAATGGAAAACATAATACTTTATGGGAGTTGGTTTATAAGATGGTCCTGATTTCCAGGATCCAAAGGCTTTCCTAACCCATACCGGCAACATTAACATAAAAGGGTAAATGGTGAGCCTTAGTAAGCGGAACTGCAAAGACTTTATAGATCAAACATCATAGGTTTGATCCTGGACTCTATCTTTCACAACGGAAACATAATATCAATGGTTATGGCAATACCAATTGACTTGTTGTTACTCAAATAGAGAACTGCGTGTTCATATTGCAGTAGGTGGTTACAAAATGCTACCTGCCACCATAATTTCAGGAATAAAACTTCTTGACATATAACCTGCCCAATAGCGTCTTAACATGCCACATAAGTAAGTGCGTTATTTCTAATGCCATCAGTGTCATTATAGAGCTTTTCCATGATATAGCTCCATGTGCGAGAGTGAGGATGTAACATAGCGTGGAAACTTTAAGATCCACACATCTCGCAGAATCAATGTCTGAATATCCAAGGATATCGAAGTTATTAGACTTCGTATTAGTGAGCATATAAACTTTATTGTCTTGCATATCTGTAAGACATTTCGCAGCTTTTCCAGTGGTCCACTTCTAGACTTACTTGTATATTTGCCAATTATCCTGATCACAAAAAAGGGCATGTTCATACTTGAATACACATATTGCTTCTGACAGTTGAAGCATAAAGAACCGACGTTATCTGATCAATTCATAATGGTTCCTTGGGCACTAAAATGTCCACCTTTATTGCCCTTGACTTTAGTAGCAGGTGCGCTAAGAGTACTACCACATAATATTTTCTTTCGTACTCTATCGACGTATGTCGTCATAATAAAACTTATACCCCTTTTGGACCTATATCTTGGCGAAACTCAATACAAACAAAGTATAGGGCATGACCAAGATCCTTTATGTCATAAATAGAAGATAGAAAATTCTTGGCCCGCCAAAAATATTCCATCTTCTCAAGATAGTATACTTACCCCCCTGGTTTTATGGTATGAGTGTCCCAGCGCTCTTATTATTTCATAATTTAATTTCTTGGGGCAACATATCTTGTGTTAACTTCATCTATTTGACGAAACCTTACGGTTAAGTCATACATCCATTCTTAACGTAGTCATCGCAAAAGCATATTGTAATAATAACACAAGCATCAAAACAACTCATTGAGGAAACTCTATTGAGTTCCATATATCATTAGAGCTCATTAACAAAAGCCTCTAAGATAATCATTCACACACATTACGAATCACACGAAAATTGTTAAGTCTCAACATTAAGTGTTGCAATATGCATTTCTTCTCAACTTATCTGATGCATATGAACAAAGATCTAATGGAGTTATCCTTAAGATTCATGTTCATACGCTCTAGTTCCCGGATGATCACATTATTTGAAAAATGGAAAATATATCCAATATCTTGATAATAATCATTCTAGTTCTAAACCACAACACCTTTGGGATGAAGATGGAAAAGAATTTAATGAATTGTGACAAATGATTATAAACGACGATAGTCAGAAATATAACCACGAGCCACATGATACTGACAAAATTTGCCACTTGAGTGAAGTGTGACATGTGATTATAAATGACGTTGGTCATATATATAATCAACATAATGCTCATAAGGGATTAAGTATACATTATATATAACATAATAAAAGGAGTAATTTTATTCATTCTTCTAAATAAGACTTGTTGCATCTTAATTAGAGAACCGACATTATTATGTGTTTTTCATACATTCTCCAACCAAGACTTCTCGTTGGTTCCATCTTTAATTAGAGAATTAACATACATATTTGGATCTAAGTAGGAGAAGTGAACGTGATATATCTCATATTAAATGGGGCTTCCATTCTCCCCTCGAAATGTGGTCTAAAACCACAATTTCGATGAGGTCTCATTATTTACACTTCTCTTACATCTTTAATTATAATGTAACACATAATCTTTACAAATAATCCATTCAGACGAAAAACATAGCTTGTCTCACCCTAGGGTGGGACTAACATTACATAATTGGAGTTGACTTAATAGCATACAAAATCATGTCATCTATTCGAGAGACAAAGTTAAGTTTCTCCGATAACTAGGAGCATGAACAAACATCATCAATATGATGAATAATTAATCCATCTCTAAATGCTAGTGGAATAAAGCCAATAGTTTTGACTTCAACCTCCTTTGCATTAGTAATGTGCATGATGACACATGCAACTTATGAGGCCACTCCCAATGCATACCTTAACATCAACCTTCAACATCAGTGGCAGAAACATTGGGAGTTTTCTTACACGAGACAAGGATCTCTACTCTCCACTTGGGAAAGATATTTACATAAAGCTTGTCTATGCCAAAAACAAAATTTGGCATCATTAGTAAAGTTCATTACTTGAAAAGAGGAGGCAACTTTATGAACATCATAATAAAACGTAAGCATACATTAATCATGCAATGAGATGAATTAAAGTCACGCTTAATTATTATTTCAATCTGTATCACCGTTGGGAAGAAAACAGAAAAGAACCTTACTTATTTATATATATATATATATATGACACATGAAAAGTAATCAACGTTGGTCAGAATATCATCATATGCCATAATAACATTTGCTCATTAAATATCTAATAAAACATCTATTTGGTTCCATTTTGACTAGAAAAACATAAAGTCACATAGTGACCAACAATGACATTAGCAATATTAGTAACATTCATTAACACAAGGCAACAATATAGTCCACTCCAATGTGTCATCGGACACAAGGATTCACAACATGTTATAAACATCTTGTTTTCAATTTTGACACTTGATTGACATTGAAAATAACATTAAACCTTAGTGTCAAAATGATCATTAAAATTCTCAATGACACACAATGAAACTGACACTCGAATTAACAAAAATGAATGTCATTGTCATAGAATAAAAGTTGAACTTGGCATTCACAGTGAACACGACGAATATGTTATAACATTTACAGTTGATAAAATTTGTATATCAAATACCATGAGGATTCACCAAATAGTAATATTTGGTAAATGAAAATGTCAAGTAAATGACATGTGCTTTAGCAAATTTTATCAACATCATTTCGGGTCATTATGCTTATTTCAATAATGCAAATCCTAAAAAAAGGGTAACAACATAAGACATTGGTATTGTTCAACGAGCAAACTAGCTCAGCATTATCAGGTGCATAGTGTGGCGCGGAAAACCACCCGATGCGACCATTAACATTTTTTGTGAGGTGGCCTCAGCCATTAGTACGGATCACATCATTAAGAAATGCCATAAGGCTTGCCTCGATATGAATTTCACAAAAAAAACTCTAAATAAAATATCTTCAAAATAAATAGCATTTTATGACCACCATTAAGAATTGCCATAAAATGGCATTAACATGACCACACATAAATATCTCTAGATAAAATTTGCTACCATAAAATTTATACATGATCTTAACATATCTTCAGGCAATTAATACATTGTTGCCAAAAAACAAAAAAAGTGTAACATAAATCAAATGCACCATTTTTTAAAGAACATAATCTTGCATAATTACGCACGTTTTTCATTAATAAAACTTTATCATTATTAACATTATTTTACATGACCTTGGGCACATGAAAATTCCAAGAAAATATTTTTGTAGGTTCCACTCAGAAAACTCAAGCTAGATTTACAAGAAAACTTTTCTGGCTATTTTCAGTTTATAATAGTGCAAAAAACATTTTGAGGATAATCATAATTTAGAAAAGCACTGAAAAAAGCACTTAACTTCAATTTCGGACTGTACTGCTCGTTAAAAGTTCGGGCTAGCAGAGAAAATGCACTGAACGTTTAAAAAAAGGAGTTGGGCCGTAGCCCACTTATTCATTTGGCTCGTTAAGCGCCAGCAGACGCCCTGAGCTCCGCGTCGATCGCGACCGTCCGGTCGAACCGGCAGGCCAGATTAGCTCGAGGTCGAAAAAAATCGGCACTGGGTCAAACCCTAGCCTCATTTCCCCTTCTCTCCCTGATTTCCATGGCTCCCACAGGAGAGGCTATCCCGGCGGCGACCCGAGGCACGCCGGCCATGGCGGTGCGGTAGCCCCATTCGTCGCAGCAGCGTGCGTGCATGCTCAAGGCCGCGCGCTCCTCCACCGAACGGCGCTAGCCGTGTCGACCTCATGGTGCGGCTGGGAGACAGTCTGTGTCGGCGATGCGCACGAGGCGCTCGACGGCGAGTTGGGGAGGCGACCGCCGGCGCCTGATCTTTGGGAGTCGACAACGACGCGTGCGGCACAGGGGCCACACAACATTTGTGTCCATAAGGGCGGCGCCGCCGGCCAATTCTTTCCGCGCGTGTCCCGTGAGACAGCGGCGTCGCCGGTCTCGGGATCCCGAGGGAGAGCACCGGCACGACGTCATTAGGTGAAGGCCAATCCATTTCTTCGCTCAATTTCACCTTTCGCATTTTGGTTTGGGGAATTTTTCTAGGGTTTGGGTTTCGGTTGATTGGGAATTTTGGGGATTGCATTAGTTTGCCCAATCACCTCCTGATTTCTATCCTGAGATTTGAGCCGCAAATACAGCTAATTGCAACTAGCAGATAAATTGATCACTAAACTTGATTAATCATCTTTAACAGAAAACAATGGGCTTAAACATGGTTAGCCGAAAATAAATAATCTTGAGGCTTTAAACATTAACCGAAAGCGATTAGTGCTAAAAGGGTGATCATTAGGATTGCGGCATAGACATGTAAACATGCCTCATTAGGTGCTTAACGTAAACAACATTAGATCTTAATTTCACCCAGTTTGCAGTAATCAAAAAAGAGTTGGACGTCATGATAGTAATTACATTAAGCAGATGCCTAGTTAGGGTTCTAACCGAGATTAACCTTGCTCTAGATACCAATGATAGAGATAATTCCTTTGGATTAACTTAACCCATGATCTTAATCTCATGATTAGAACACCTCTTATGCGGAATAGTAGTGACTAACCGTGATTGACAGGAGATAGCCCATGGCGGCACCTTGGGGTCTCCGGCAGTGAAGACATGCCCGGGGAAGAAGGGCAGCACAACCACCTGGGTGACGTAGATGGCAGCAGGCGCTTGCGAAAAGATGCAGCAGCTGGTCCAGGAGCCTCGCTGATGGCAGCAGGAAACCGCCGGCACTGCCTTCACGGCGGCCGGTGGTGGTCGATGGTCTTCATGTACCTCACCACACCTTTAGGATCGGCAGGTAGGAGGGTATGATCGTGGTTCTGTTATATGTAACAACCCCCCCCCCCCTTTCCTTATATATGTGTGAGTTGGGTACATGGGACAAGAACCAAAAGTTGTTATATGTGCTCCCGATCAAGGCACAGTCGTGAGAGGGTGGAGACTTTGTCTCCCTTATTTTTCTCTTGGTTTGTTTACCGTGAGATCAATTCTAACACTGTGTTGATAAGACCTCCCATTGATTTGATTGGCGCATCGTACATGGCAATCGAACGAGATTTGTGTACTTCAGTGGTTGCATTTCTCGATGTTGTTGTCCATTATTGACGTGAGCTCTGGTGATACAACGATGACAAGTTCAATTGCGGTTGTGGCAAGGATTTGAAAGTATATAGTTGTAGTCATAGTCTTCCGTTTGTTTAGGGTGGTTTTCGTGTTTATTTGGGTTCTTATCTGATTGTATTTTCATATGTTAGAATAAAATAAGAAAAATACAAATATAACTGAGAAACTTGTACCAACATTTGAATTTCGTTGCGAGTGCACAACTGAGAATGATCCTTATCGTGTTCACGTTGTATTTATTTCAGAGACATCACATGCATGGGCCGGCATCATATCATGAGTACATATGTACGCACCTCCTTTCTTAAATGAAACGAATTAAAGACGATTTTCCAAGAGTAGCAGGCAGTAACCCTTCCTCATGTCCTTGGGAAGCGCCAAAAGTAACTTGAACTTGAACTGGCTCACATCACACGCAAGAACGCTATATCTTCTCAGCATGTCGTCACTCGCCAAGTCACCTATCTCCCGAAGCGTCGCCAATATCTCCCCAGGAGAAGCCATGGCCGCCTTGTTATCCGATGAGTTGAGTTTATTAATAATTGTTGCCGCCCCCGTCGTCGGTGCTTGCTCTTGGCGCTTTGCCGGAGGACGGCTGCTGCGAGAGGAGGCATCGAGGTACTGTGAGATCATGCTGGGAATGAACTCAGGGGGAGAGCAGAAATCGTCAGACGACAGATCGCAGCTCCATGCGCTTCGTGTCCACCTCGATCATCCTTATCACTTGGTCGCCGTCAACGTCCTCCATATGGTATCCGATCTTGTGCACCATGAAGCAGAGGACATCGGGGTCGTCCAGGCTGACGATGGGGTACTCTGGCCTGATGCGCGGCACTCCGCCATAGCTGGGGAGTGACCAGAGCTCGTCGGAGTCGACCACGCTGACCTTGTCCCACGTCGCCATATCATCGTCCATCCTCAGCGTCCACGTGGTTATGTTGAAGGCGTAGCGGGAGCGCGAGCAGAAGGTCGCTCCCGGGGAGCCGCAGCAGCAGCGGGGACATACTTCCACGAAACTCACTGCTCCTCCACCGTCCGTGGCGCACACGCCGCCGTAGCTCGAGCCGCGGGCGTGGTGGCGTTCCATCCGCGGCTTCACAGGGAGAGACACGTATCGCAGCTGGGGCGTCTCCTCCCATGCGTCCGAGAAGATGACGCCGCGGTAGTAGTCCACCCAGTACAAGAACCGGTCACCGACGGGGATGACCGCGTCGGTCTCCCAGAAGGACACCTCCTGCCGCTTGCCGTCGTTGTGGAGGACCGGCAGACGCTTAAGCTCCCACTCCCACGCGCCGGATCTGAGCAGGCAGAGCTCAGCCTCGAGCGGCGCCTCTCCTTCCGTGCCATAGAGAGTCAGCTGCGCCACCACGAGGTCCTCGTCACCGCGGCGCAGGAGGGCAGTGGTTTCCGCAGGCATGAATCGCTTCGGCCTAGGTTTTCCCTCGTATTGAGTCTGACGGGTGAGGTGGCAAGGGGGCAGCAGCTACAGGGGCGGCGGCGGCGTCGCCGGCATTGTAGACGAAGTAGTCCGACGAGTCGCGTTTGTAATTATCAAACATGTCGGGTGTTGTAGTGTCGATCTCTATAAGGACCGAGTCCCCGTGGGCCGCGATGATCTGCGAGCGGATCTGGGAGCCGTCCGGCAGGCCGGGGCTGTCGACACGCAGGCGTGACACTGCCGGTGGCTCCGCGAAGTCGAAGGAGACGCGGACGTGACGGCCCCCGGAGGACAGAGCTTCCGCCACGGTCTCGGCGTCGGGATGATCCCGACGGCGGGATCCTTGCTGGCGCTGCGTGACGGGTGCTGATCTGGCGTCGGGATCGTCCCAGCGCATGCTGCTGTGGAGCAACACCCAGCGAGGTCGCCCCGGCGAAGGATCGCCGGATGTTTGTTGGTGATCCGTTCGGGTTTCCATGTCGATCGTGCGGATTTGCTGGAGATCAATTGACCGCGACAGAAGCGCACGCGGAGGTTTTTATCTGCAAGAGGTGAGCAAACCGACTTTTACTTCTTTTTTTTAGAAACCAAACCGACTTTCACTCTTTTTTTAGACAAAAAAACGACTTTTACTTCGGCTACATGTCCAGCCCATGGCCATCCAACAATCTGCTTTAGATTTAGGGCCTTCTTTGACTAGCCAAAATAAAAAGTATTAGGGCCTTTTGTTAGGGATTCTTATTCATCTCGATGCTATTCCGCGCGCGCTCGTTGCGACGAGCGATTTCCGACAAGAGGTATGAAGTAAACTTTCCATTTTAAATAAGCCAGGATTAGAGATAGAAAAGGAAACATCCCAGCCCCATCAGTTCAAATCACGGAGGGAGATAAAAAATATGGAAGGCACACCCCGGCCCCACCAGTTGAAATCACGGGGGTTGATTTTCTTGATGTTGAAGACACATGTGGTGGGCCCGTTTGTCCCTGTCCGAAAGCACACAACGCCCGAGGCTAATCGCGCGTTGCGACGCGCGGCCGCGAAGGAGCCTTGCGACGAAATGTCAGCCAATGGCACATAGCTGACAGAGTGAGCAATTGAACGGACCGGCCCAATAACACTGTGAGGTCACAGGCGCGCATGAACAGCAATTACTGGTGTTGCCTAAAAAAGGCAATTCCGGGCGTGGACATTCTGAGTCCTTGTTCGGCGATTTTGAGTGACTGCTTTATATTAGCTCAAAGAATTGGGTCAGTATCTTATGCTCATTGTCCAAGAGGGGCAAACCAAGTGGCACACAAGTTAGCTAGATGTTGTTACGATTCTAATTATGTAATCTCGTAGGATAATGATCCTCCACAGTTTATTCTAGCTGAACTTGTTTCTGATGTATCCCTTATTTGAGTTGAATAAAGCGTGCCACAAGTTCAAAAAAAAAGCAATTCCTGGCATGGAGGATTCTTTGTGACCCGCATAACCTCAATGCGCGAATACTTAAGGGAGTTTACCTCCCATCATCGGATATTCTATCTGCCCAAGTGGGGCCCTGTCCGTCACAAATTTGATGTTCTCTATGTGAAGGGAGAGACATTTTGTGCACACGGTTGATCAAGCGAATTGGTGACGGGGAGGACACCAACATCTGGAATGACAATTGGTTGCCTAGAAATTTAACATGCGCCCGATCAGTATGATATTTCCAAACCCTCTAGAAAAGGTAGCGGAACTTATATCGCATATCGACCGGACATCTAATGAGCAAGCTCTGACTGAGGACATGCTACCGATGATTTCTATCATTGTTTGACAAATCCCTATCAGCCCCACAACTCGGAGTTCTATGCATGCCAGTACAAAAGAACAAACGTGTTATGTGTGCATTCTTGTTACAAGATGGTAACAGAGACAAAGCTCATGCGAGGGAAGTGGCTCTGCGAAGGGACGGATATGCCGGACATGGTCCAGGAGGAAAGTAATTGGAAGAAATTGTTGGGTGTCCAGGTTCTCGCCAAGCTCCGCAATTTTGCATGGCGACAAGCGTGAGCGTCTCTGCTGATGGGCCAAGAGCGTCAGCGACAACACATGATGGAGGAATCAGTGTGCCCGATCTGCCAGGTGGCAAATGATACTTGGAGACATGCCCTCCTCGAGTGCAACATGTCGAAGAGCGTGTGGTCTCTCCGAGACGATGATGATGACTCGCGGCTGCCGGTCTATGGTGACGTGACGCCCTATCCGAAGCTCTTGCTGCATGGACTTTGCAACACGTTGAACCGAGACAAGTTAATCTCTATCCTCACAACTCTCTGGGCGATCTGATGGGCGCGACGAAAGGCTATCCATGAGCATGAATTTCAAAGCCCATTGTCCACACACTTGTTCATCGAGCGCTACTTACAAGAGCTACAACAACTCCCAGCGAAGCAACACAAAATAATGAGGCCCAGTGCATCTGCTAGCACAAGGATGCCAAGGTGCAAAAACTTGAGTTTAGTACGGTTCACCAGATGAAATAGTATCTAGTAGTGGAAGCAGTTGCTCCCAAGAAATATTACTTCAAGCCCACTGATCAATCCAATTTCTGGTGGTATTGACACACCAAAATGATTCTCCCATGGTGATAGATATGCCAAATCCGAGTTGTTGGCAATGGAGCTTGGAATATTGTCGTACACATGGTTGCTTGAGAGACCCAGGGTCTGCAGCTTACATTCCGCGGGGAACAAGCTTCGAGGAATGTTCCCTGTGCTGTGAGGTCATTCTCGCATGCGTTGTACTGTATTAGCCTCTCAATTCTAGTGGCGGGACCTAGAAGCTTGGTCTTGGGGGTGCCAGTGTCCAAAATTTGTGAAAAATTACACTATAGGTGGTATATTATGGTCTGAACATCGTCATAATCTTGACAAATACTCCCTCCGTTCCAAAATAGATGATCCAACTTTGTAAAATAGTACAAAGTTGGGTCATCTATTTAGTACAAAGTTGGGTCATCTATTTTGGAACGAAGGAAGTAGTCTTGAAACTGCACTATAACTTCTTAGGTATTTAGTGCTCAGAGATAGTAAAAATGTATTTTCCATTTTTGCGGGGGTGCCATGGCAACCATACAGCCCCTCTAGATCCGTCCCTGCTCAATACCTCCCCAAAGTATACCAGTGAAGCGGTTAAAGGAAAAGTCAACATACTTTGACCTTTGGGCAGTTTTCAAACAACCCAGTTATGTTTCCGGTAAGATTGTTGTTGGAGATGTTAAACATGCCATGTTTGCCACAAATTGCCTTGAAGTTCATACTGATTATTATTACCCTCAAACCTATCTCGTGAGACATCCAATGTTTCCAAGTTAATCATATTAGACACGTCAAGGCAGCCACCAATGAGGTTCAAAGAGAGGTTTAAGTGCTGGAGGCCCTGACACCTATTAAGGTCAGACGGAAGTTCGCCAGTGATCCTATTTGCTGAGAGGTCTGGGCGTGCAAGTACTACTAGTCCAAACTAGATCAAGTTTGGTTTAGTAGTATACTTTTGACATGCACCATATATTGCCTTCACTTGAACCTAATCCATCTTCATTTGACACACTCTTATGGACATAATGATGTAAATCTCATAACTGGTATTATACCAATATTTGTATGATGGCGTATAAATAAACTAAAAAAAATACTAGTAGCGATGGAGAGTAAACACGCTGTCACTGGCTAGATTAGCGGTAGCGTGGTAATGAACACACGCTGCAGCTATTAGTCCTAACAGTCTGCTAAGCAATAGATGTAGCGCCTTATTAGTAGCGCGGCCTGCTAGTGAGCACAAAACCCGCGCTCCTGCTTAGGTTTTCTCTAGTAGTGAATGAGGTTCAAAGAGAGGTTTAGGTGCTGGAGGCCCTGGCACCTATTAAGGTCAGATGGAAGCTCGCCGGTGATCCTATTCGCTGAGAGGTCTAGGTGTGCAAGGGCAGTGGTGCTTGAGAAGTTGTGGAACACCGGTCCTGAGATATTGGTGCTAGATAGGTCAAGGGAATTCATGCTCCCATCAGCATCGCATCCAACTCCTTGCCAGTTGCATGTAGAGGCCTCCGACTCGAACCATCCATTGTAAGAACCATTGTTTACTTGGTTGTATCCCCGCAGGAAGTTCCTCCGCCCAGAAACCATCTCAGCTATAACAAAAGGTGTAGTAGTTAGTTTACTAGTACTTCGTCCATAAAAAAATATAAAATCATTTAGATCACTAAAGTAGAGGCTGCCCGCAGGAAGTTCTTCGTCTAAACACTCTTATATTCCTTTACAGAGGGAGTAGATCTTAAGCAAATAACTGCATGAAATAAATCATCAGCTCAGCTGATGTGTATTGTTGCATGGTGTCCTTCCTTGCCAATCTAGGTGATTGGGGTAAAACCATTTATAAGGGTCACGTTCTGTGTAGTCTGATGTATATTATCCCTTAGGGCATGTACAACAGAAGTACTCCCTCCAAGCCATATTACTTATCACTCAAACATATGTATTTGAACGTATTTCAGTGCTAGATATATCGGTTTGAGGGACAAGTAATATGGATCAGGGGAGTATGTTATTTCCTCGAACATAATGTTTCTTATAATATTTATGGAAGTGAATGGGAAGATACAAAAATCTTGTGGTTTCCTTTTTGTGTTGTGCATAGACAGGTCCATTAGCAGCTTAGATTTTGGCCATGTGAGCGCTTGTGCTCACTTTTCTTCAAATAAAAAAGAAGTGTTTCTTGGTTTTACTAAAAAAATATTTTCTTTCTCTTTTTGCGAAAAGGAGGATTATCCCCGGCCTGCAATGCACACAACCATTTTATTAATGAAGATAGCAACAAAGTACGAAGTTCGAGACAAAGTCGCTAACAAGTCGTAAAAAGGAAGAAAATGCCACGACCGGCGAAAATAGGGTAAGATGACTAGACACATATTCTATTGTTGGACCGTCTTCCAAACCGGCTGTATGTTCTCGTGCTACTGTCGACCCCCGACGGTTGCACCCGTAGACATAAGCGCCATGTGATCCGCTTGGCTGAGTAAACTATATGTCAGTGTTAATTAACAAAAGTTTACTTCTGAAAGATATTTTCTTTGTAGCCTGTAGATATGCAATGTACATCTAATATGTATTTCGCGCTGCTTGGAAAATTATGCCACTTTTATGACTTGGTTCAACCTATTAGGCTATTACAGATATATTTACATGTATGAATCTTAAAAAGAATATTAAACTGCCAAAAAGAAGTTCCAGCTCATAGGTAAGACCCTTAATTTGATTTTATTTTTCTAATAGTTGGACATATATTGTTATTGTCTGGTTTGCAAGGGAAGACACAATTGTGCATATGATCCTCATCAACCTGGTTGTTTGGCTTTCGCCAGCCAATGAATGTTTTTTAAAACAAATACTGTACATGTAGTTAACATTCAAATTGTGAGCAAAAAGGACATGTCTATGTGTTTGTGTTGAACAGAGAATACATATACTTTCTTAATTGTCTATTGTGTGTTGTATAGAGTAAAAAAACTGTGCATACTTGTTCTCTCTTTTTTATGCTGCACAAAAAATAGATATAATTTTAAAGGAAAATTATTGTCTCACATGTGCAAAAGAATTGTAATTTTCAAATCTTACATGTACCTTTTGATTCTTATTCAAATCAAGCGGAGCATATGCAAAAAAATTACAGGCTCGCATGCGCAAAAGATGTGCAAAAAAACCATTCTCTAGTCTTTCTTGCATATGAGCTTAATGGGTGGCATGGAGCTGGAGGGGTACATTGCCCTGCATATGCTTCTTCTTTTTTGTCAGATTCAGTATGTGTAGTGGGTCTGATTATAGCTATGTGTTAATTGATGTTCAAATTTTGTAGGCACAATCATACACTTCAATCTAGTTGTCGCGGAATACAGCATTGGACAATATTTTAATTTTGAAACAAAAAAGATGGAATGAAACTTGAGACTATAAAAGGAATATCCATGTATGCATGTGAATCGGCGAAAATAGTGTATATGTGGAGATAGGGATGGTACAGTGTATATGTGGAGATAGGGGTGGTACATACCGGCAATCAGGACCAAGCAAATCAAACTTCGGGAGGCCCTCAAGGAAAACGCGTGGATCCTCAAAATCAGGCCACCTGTGGTTGTTTCCACTGAACACGTAGCACAATTCTTCACCCTTTGGATGCTTCTGCATGAGGTGCATCTTGATGAGCTTGCTGAGGACGACATAGTATGGAAACACTCGGACTCTGGGCATTACTCTGCGGCCTCTGCTTACAGGGCACAATTTTTGGGTTTGGTCCTCTCCCCCATGGACCAAATGGTTTGGAAGCCTTGGGCCCCACCGAAGGTCAAGTTCTTTGCTTGGCTCGCACTGCAAGATAGAATTTGGACCGCCGATAGACTGGCTAAGCGGGGTTGGCCAAATTGTGGCCCTTGCCCCTTGTGCAGGGGAGTGCAAGAATGTGGAACACATCTATTCTTCAGATGCCGCTTCACGTTGAGGCTTTGGAATTTGGTTATTCAGAAATTTCTCATACACGACATGTACACGTCGGCGTGGAGCTCCTTCGACTCAGTCAAGACATGGTGGGCGAGCATGAGCGCCGTGGGCACCACCAACCGAAAAGCGAAGGCCTCGATCACCATGCTTGTGTCGTGGGTCATTTGGAATGAGAGAAACGCAAGAGTGTTCCGGCATAAGAGCAAGCCTCCGCCAACTCTACTTAACACCATCATCGACGAGGCAAACCTTTGGATCACGCCGGGGCAAAGAAGTTAGGGTCTTTTCTATTGCGAGAATAATTGTCATGCCGTATTCTGGGATGTGTGTTGTAACAAACTATCCTCTCCTTATTTAATATATGAGGCAAATCTTTTGCCTCCGTTTCAAAAAAAAAAAAAACTTCAGAAGCTGGTAAGGCATCGAAGTGGATGGAGAACCGTTCATTGGTGCTGCGGAAGCTATGTATTCAGCCATGGGTTATTGGTTACATATCACCAACACCAAGCATATCTTGATTGATGCATCCCTGTTTCACGGTGAGCCACCGGACCATTTAAATACCCATCTGCACAAAAATTACTGGAGTGACTCCTAAGACTGGTCAATAATGCTCTAATTGGACTGGAGAACAGTCAGAAAGTACGTACTTAGACCAAGTAAATGACAAGGACATAGTGCCCTGAATTTATCCTGTTATGTCACTACTGATGTCCAGCTAACCAACGCGTGTTGAATATTCCACTAGACTAATTCACTGACTTTGATGGCTTCATGTTTTCTCCACTTTTTATGTTTTATTCCAATAAGTTAGTCATTTTTAACGAAGGGAGGAACGATGTAGATTGCATGTTAGTCTTGTTAGATGCTCTTTACTAGCTAGTAGGTAATGTGCCTTAAAATATGTGATGAGATCACATCTTGGAAGATGAGAGTGCCTTACTGTTTCTTGCTAAACACGACTAGGGTTTGCAAACTAAGACATGTTAACTTGAGAACAAATGCCCACAAGGGGCGTGCGGGAGGAACCTTAGCCGCTGCCATCCACGTCTCCCCGGCCCAACTCCCATCCCACTCACCTCACTGTTGTCAAAGGAAACTAACAAGCAACGCCAATGGCAGCAGTGGGCAGGCTTTCCTCCTTGCGATGCAAAAGCCATTGCAGCTGGCGCGTTGTGATTTGCCCTGAACGGAGTGTGCATTGGTGGACGTTGAACGTCAAGGCGGCGTCCTCTAGTCTTCTTGGTGATGGTCGTACTGCTCTAGCTACGGTGACTGCACAATAGCAAGCCGTGCTATCGGCCCTGGTTCGCTGTGGGTACTTCCGTATCACCAATTCACTACAATGAATATTCCTGGTTCCCTTTTAGGTGGCGCCGGCGGCGACACATGTTCTCGATCCCTGAAAGGAGGTGATTTGCAGCGTCATGTGCCAGAGTTGATCTACTCAGATGCTGGCCGCCTCTAGGTGTCCGCACACACGTCCATTATTTTGCTCATGGCGGGACGACGCTAAGGGCATCTCCAGCCGTTGGAGCCCCCCAGGACAATCGACGGATCAAAAATAGCATGTCCTGGGGGGCAAATCGCTTCCGCCGGCGCCTCCATGAACCCGCGTTCCCAGTCGTTGGCGTCGTCCTCAGAAGAATCGCTAGGGACAAAGTGATTGGGTGGGCCAGGAAAAAGAATGCGTGGAGGAGTAGGATTGGTCGTTGCCTCCGCCGGTGCCCCCAGGAGCCCCCCTAGCGCGCTGGGTTTGGGCTGGGTTTACCAGCGCTAGTATGAGGTCTTGGGGACGCTTGGGGGCATGGCTGGGCTGTTTTTTGCCCCTTTTACGGTGCCGGCGCAGAGAAAGTGGCGCTGGGGGTGGCACTTGGGGGCGGCTGGAGATGCTCTAAGCTACTAGTTATATCTAGGGCACATGGTGGCAGGTTTCGACATCCATGCAGAGTTTGGAGTGCTCAGCACGGCCTGCGAAGGCATGTGGGAAAGCAAATCCAACCACTCTACTTTGTGCTTGATTCTTGGGTTAGGCCCTTGTCTAAGATGCCCCGCATCACTAGCCTAAATCGGCCCTACATGGACGGTCCGTACTCTCCGCGTCATGGGAGTGGTATCGATAGCAGTGTCCTTAGGCACTTCTGGACATCATGGGAGTGGTTTTGATACCGGTGTCCTTGGGCGCTACTCAACATCATGTGTTGTGTCAGTAAGATTTCAGTTGTGTGGCTAGGTCGACATCAGGCCCTGGTTGTGTTTTGTTTTGTGATGACTGGACGACATGTGGTGGCAGATTGGTATCATCGGTGACTTCGGTTAGGTGGTAGTAGGATCAAAGGCCATTGCCTTCTCTCCCTCGTCATGAAATGACTTTAATAACATAGTTAGATTTTTTTAGTAGGATCTCGACCTAAGAGCACTGTGAATGATGGTAACTCACATGGTAGGAAGTCGGCCTACCAGGACGTGGTGTGGACCATGCTCCACATCCTGCCGATATTCCTTCCAGAAAATTCATCAACTTTGCGAGCAAGGCGAGATCTAGCCGAGCTCTTAGGTCGGTCGTAACTGATTATAACACCTATAAATCCTAGGCCTCGTCCATGTTTCTAAGGCAAGGCATGGCTAGTTTACAAGCATCTAACAATCTCATCATAGTCTCGATAGAGCCTGTTATTCTCCACTACAACCTCATAGGCACCCATACATTAATGAGACAAGTTCATATTACAACCTCGAACTACCATCGAAGTCTAAAACACAATCCTGAACTACGAAACCTTCTAATTCACAACCATGAACTTCCAAAACCAGACAAAAAACAACCCTGGGATGGTTTTTGACTGATTTTGACCCTTTTCGACCAGTCAACGCCAAGTCATTTTTGGGTCAAATTTTGGTAAAAAAAAAGTTCTCAGAAAAAATTGAAAAAATTAAAAATCCACACAACCATTATATCCAATCTGGGAAAGTCTCAACATTTTGCCAAGTATGAAAAACTAGAGCAAAAATTCAAATTCCAAGCCATTTTGTTTTAAATTTTGGCCAAAAAAGTTTTTAGAAAAGATTGAAATAATTCTCAAAATCCACACAACCCTTAGATTCAATATGTGAAAGTTTCAAGAAGTTTTGCCCACTAGATGAAAAAATAGAAGCAAATTTTAGATTTAGGAGATGGTTACATGGCATACGACTTGGCGCTGACTAGGCTGTTGACTTGTCAAAACCAGTCAAAAACCAACCCAAGGTGGTTTTTTGTCCGGTTTTAAAAGTTAAGGGTTGTATATTAGACAATTTCGTACTTCAGGGTTGTGTTTTAGACTTTGGTGGTTGCTCGAGGTTGTAATATTAACTTACCCATGAGGGCCTGAACCTGGATAAAAGATTTGTGTGCTCACCCTTCGCGTACTTTCGATCTAGCGCATCATCGTATCGGGACTACTATCGGTTTCATGTGCCAACAATGAAGATGATTTTTTTTCGACAACAGATAGATTTTACTGATTAATAATGTCGCATGAAGAAAATACAAGCATCACAAGTTCATAATGTTGGGGAACATAGTAATTTCAAAAAAAAAATCCTATGCATACGCAAGATCATGGTGATGCATAGCAACGAGAGGGGAGAGTAATGTCCACGTACCCTCGCAGACCGTAAGCGGAAGCGTTATGACAACGCGGTTGATGTAGTCGTACGTCTTCACGATCCGACCGATCCAAGTACCGAACGTACGACACCTCCGAGTTCAGCACACGTTCAGCTCGATGACGATCCCCGGACTCTGATCCAGCAAAGTGTCGGGGATGAGTTCCGTCAGCACTATGGCGTGGTGACGATGATGATGTTCTACCGGCGCAGGGCTTCACCTAAACTCCGCGACGATATGACCGAGGTGGAATATGGTGGAAGGGGGCACCGCACACGGCTAAGGAACGATCACGCAGATCAACTTGTGTGTTCTAGGGTGCCCCTCTGCCCCCGTATATAAAGGAGGGAGGGGGGAGGTGCGGCCGCCCCCCTAGGGGTGCGCCTGGAGGAGTCCTACTCCCATCGAGAGTAGGACTCCCCCCTCTTGCCTTGGTGGAGAAGGAAAGGGGGGAGGGGAAAGAGGAAAGCCCCCCCCCCCTTCCTTGTCCTATTCGGACTAGGGGAGGAGGGGGCGCGCGGCCTGCCCTGGCCGGCCCTCCTCTTCTCCCTCATGGCCCACTAAGGCCCATTAACCCCCGAGAGGGTTCCGGTAACCCCCCGGTGTTCCGGCAAAATCCCGATTTCACCCGGAACCATTCCGATATCCAAATATAGGCTTCCAATATATTAATCTTTATGTCTCGACCATTTCGAGACTCCTCGTCATGTCCGTGATCACACCCGGGACTCCGAACAACCTTCGGTACATCAAAATTTATAAACTCATAATAAAATTGTCATCGTAACGTTAAGCGTGCGGACCCTACGGGTTCGAGAACTATGTAGACATGACCTAGAACTATTCTCAGTCAATAACCAATAGCGGAACCTGGATGCTCATTTGGCTCCTACATATTCTGCGAAGATCTTTATCGGTCAAACCGCATAACAACATACGTTGTTCCCTTTGTCATCGGTGTGTTACTTGCCCGAGATTCGATCGTCGTTATCCAATACCTAGTTCAATCTCGTTACTAGCAAGTCTCTTTACTCGTTACGTAATGCATCATTCCGTAACTAACTCATTAGCTACATTGCTTGCAAGGCTTATAGTGATGTGCATTACCGAGAGGGCCCAGAGATACCTCTTCGACAATCGGAGTGACAAAACCTAATCTCGAAATACGCCAACCCAACATGTACCTTTGGAGACACCTGTAGTACTCCTTTATAATCACCCATTTACATTGTGACGTTTGGTAGCACCCAAAGTGTTCCTCCGGTAAATGGGAGTTGCATAATCTCATAGTTATAGGAACATGTATTAGTCATGAAGAAAGCAATAGCAATATACTAAACGATCAAGTGCTAGGCTAACAGAATGGGTCATGTCAATCACATCATTCTCCTAATGATGTGATCCCATTAATCAAATGACAACACATGTCTATGGTTAGGAAACATAACCATCTTTGATTAATGAGCTAGTCAAGTAGAGGCATACTAGTGATTGTATGTTTGTCTATGTATTCACACATGTATCATGTTTCCGGTTAATACAATTCTAGCATGAATAATAAACATTTATCATGATATGAGGAAATAAATAATAACTTTATTATTGCCTCTAGGGCATATTTCGTAATCGCACCATATCTAGTAAAGTACGATTACGAAATATGCCCTAGAGGTAATAATAAAGTTATTATTTATTTCCTCAGATCATGATAAATGTTTATTATTTATGCTAGAATTGTATTAACCGGAAACATGATACATGTGTGAATACATAGACAAACATTACGTCACTAGTATGCCTCTACTTGACTAGCTCATTAATCAAAGATGGTTATGTTTCCTAACCATAGACATGTGTTGTCATTTGATTAAAGAGATCACATCATTAGGAGAATGATGTGATTGACATGACCCATTCCGTTAGCCTAGCACTTGATCGTTTAGTATGTTGCTATTGCTTTCTTCATGACTTATACATGTTCCTGTAACTATGAGATTATGCAACTCCCGTTTACCGGAGGAATACTTTGTGTGCTACCAAACATCACAACGTAACTGGGTGATTATAAAGGAGCTCTACAGGTGTCTCCAAAGGTACATGTTGGGTTGGCGTATTTCGAGATTAGGTTTTGTCACTCCGATTGTCGGAGAGGTATCTCTGGGCCCTCTCGGTAAAGCGCATCACATAAGCCTTGCAAGAAATGTAGCTAATGAGTTAGTTGAGGAATGATGCATTACGTAATGAGTAAACAAACTTGCCGTTAACGAGATTGAACTAGGTATTAGATACCGACGATCGAATCTCGGGCAAGTAACATGCCGATGACAAAGGGAACAACGTATGTTGTTATGCGGTTTGACAGATAAAGATCTTCGTAGAATATGTAGGAGCCAATATGAGCATCCAGGTTCCGCTATTGGTTATTGACCGAGAATAGTTCTAGGTCATGTCTACATAGTTCTCGAACCCGTAGGGTCCGCACGCTTAACGTTACGATGACAGTTTTATTACGAGTTTATATATTTTGATGTACCGAAGGTTGTTCGGAGTCCCGGATGTGATCCCGGACATGACGAGGAGTCTCGAAATAGCCGAGACATAAAGATTGATATATTGGAAGCCTATATTTGGATATCGGGATCGTGCCGGGAGAAACCAGGATTTTTCCGGAGTACCGGGGGGTTACCGGAACCCCCCGGGGGTTATTGGGCCTACATGGGCAATGAGGGAGAAGAGGAGGGCCGGCCAGGGCAGGGCGCGCGCCCCCTCCCCCCCTAGTCCGAATAGGACAAGGAAGGGGGGGCGGCGCCCCCCTTTCCTCTTTCCCCTCCCCCCTTTCCTTCTCCACCAAGGCAAGAGGGGGGAGTCCTACTCCCGGTGGGAGTAGGACTCCTCCAGGCGCACCCCTAGGGGGCCGGCCGCACCTCCCCCCTCCCTCCTTTATATACGGGGGCAGGGGGACCTCTAGACACACAAGTTGATCTTCGTGATCGTTCCTTGGCCGTGTGCGGTGCCCCCTCCACCATATTCCACCTCGGTCATATCGTTGCGGTGTTTAGGCGAAGCCTTGCGTCGGTAGAACATCATCATCGTCACCACGCCATCATGCTGACGGAACTCATCCCCGACACCCTGCTGGATTGGAGTCCGGGGATCGTCATTGAGCTGAACGTGTGCTGAACTCGGAGGTGCCGTACGTTCGGTGCTTGGATCAGTCGGATCGTGAAGACGTACGACTACATCAACCGCGTTGTCATAACGCTTCCGCTTACGGTCTACGAGGGTACATGGACAACACTCTCCCCTCTCGTTGCTATGCATCACCATGATCTTGCGTGTGCGTAGGAATTTTTTTGAAATTACTATGTTCCCCAACAGTGGCATCCGAGCCTGGTTGTATGCGTTGATGTTATTTGCACGAGTAGAACACAAGTGAGTTGTGCGCGATACAAGTCATACTGCTTACCAGCATGTCATACTTTGGTTCAGCGGTATTGTTGGATGAAGCCGCCGGACCGACATTACGCGTACGCTTACGCGAGACTGGTTTTACCGCCGTGCTTCACACATAGGTGACTAGCGGGTGTCTGTTTCTCCAACTTTAGTTGAACCGAGTGTGGCTACGCCCGGTCCTTGTGAAGGTTAAAATAGCACTAACTTGACGAACTATCGTTGTGGTTTTGATGCGTAGGTAAGAACAGTTCTTGCTCAGCCCGTAGCAGCCATGTAAAATTTGCAACAACAAAGTAGAGGACGTCTAACTTGTTTTTGCAGGGCATGTTGTGATGTGATATGGTCAAGATGTGATGCTATATTTTATTGTCTGAGATGATCATGTTTTGTAACCGAAGTTATCGGCAACTGGCAGGAGCCATATGGTTGTCGCTTTATTGTATGAAATGCAAACACCCTGTAATTGCTTTACTTTATCACTAAGCGGTAGCGATAGTCGTAGAAGCAATAGACGGCGTAACGACAATGATGCTACGATGGAGATCAAGGTGTCGCGCCGGTGACGATGGTGATCACGACGGTGCTTCGGAGATGGAGATCACAAGCACAAGATGATAATGGCCATATCATATCACTTATAGTGATTGCATGTGATGTTTATCCTTTATGCATCTTATCTTGCTTTGATTGACGGTAGCATTTTAAGATGATCTCTCACTAAAAAATTATCAAGAAGTGTTCTCCCGGGGTATGCACCGTTGCAAAAGTTCTTCGTGCTGAGACACCACGTGATGATCGGGTGTGATAGGCTCTACGTTCAAATACAACGGGTGCAAAACAGTTGCACACACGGAATACTCAGGTTAAACTTGACGAGCCTAGCATATAACAGATATGGCCTCAGAACACGGAGACCGAAAGGTCGAGCGTGAATCATATAGTAGATATGATCAACATATTGATGTTCACTGTTGAAACTACTCCATCTCACGTGACGATCGGACATGGTGTAGTTGATATGGATCACGTAATCACTTAGAGGATTAGAGGGATGTCTATCTAAGTGGGAGTTCTTAAGTAATATGATTAATTGAACTTAAATTTATCATGAACTTAGTACCTGATAGTATTTTGCTTGTCTATGTTTGTTGTAGATAGATGGCTCGTGCTGTTGTTCCGTTGAATTTTAATTCGTTCCTTGAGAAAGCAAAGTTGAAAGATGATGGTAGCAATTACACGGACTGGGTCCGTAAACTGAGGATTATCCTCATTGCTGCACAGAAGAATTACGTCCTAGAAGCATCGTGGGTGCCAGGCTTGCTGCTGATACAACTGACGACGTTAAGAACGTCTGGCAGAGCAAAGCTGATGACTACTCAATAGTTAAGTGTGCCATGCTTTATGGCTTAGAACCGGGTCTTCAACGACGTTTTGAACGTCATGGAGCATATGAGATGTTCCAGGAGTTGAAGTTAATATTTCAAGAAAATGCCCGGATTGAGAGATATGAAGTCTCCAGTAAGTTCTATAGCTGCAAGATGGAGGAGAATAGTTCTTTCAGTGAACACATACTCAAAATGTCTGGGTATAATAATCACTTGATTCAACTGGGCTCCTGATGATAGTGTCATTGACAGAATTCTTCAATCACTGCCACCAAGCTACAAGAGCTTCGTGATGAACTATAACATGCAAGGGATGAACAAGACTATTCCTGAGCTCTTCACAATGCTAAAAGCCGCGGAGGTAGAAATCAAGAAGGATCATCAAGTGTTGATGGTCAACAAGACCACCAGTTTCAAGAAAAAGGGCAAAGGAAAGAAGAAGGGGAACTTCAAGAAGAACAGCAAACAAGTTGCTGCTCAAGAGAAGAAACCCAAGTCTGGACCTAAGCCTGAGACTGAGTGCTTCTACTGCAAGCAGACTAGACACTGGAAGTGGAACTGCCCCAAGTATTTGGCGGATAAGAAGGATGGTAAAGTAAACAAAGGTATATGTGATATACATGTTATTGATGTGTACCTTACTAATAATCGCACTAGTACCTGGGTATTTGATACTGGTTCTGTTGCTAATATTTACAACTCAAAACAGGGACTACGGATTAAGCGGAGATTGGCTAAGGACGAGGTGACGATGCGCGTGGGAAATGGTTCCAAAGTCGATGTGATCGCAGTCGGCACGCTACCTCTACATCTACCATCGGGATTAGTTTTAGAACTAAATAATTGTTATTTGGTGCCAGCGTTGAGCATGAACATTATATCTGGATCTTGTTTGATGCGAGACGGTTATTCATTTAAATCAGAGAATAATGGTTGTTCTATTTATATGAGTAATATCTTTTAAGGTCATGCACCCTTGAAGAGTGGTCTATTTTTATTGAATCTCGAAAGTAGTGATACACATATTCACAGTGTTGAAATCCAAAGATGCAGAGTTGATAATGATAGTGCAACTTATTTGTGGCACTGCCGTTTAGGTCATATCGGTATAAAGCGCATGAAGAAACTCCATATTGATGGACTTTTGGAATCACTTGATTATGAATCACTTGGTACTTGCAAACCGTGCCTCATGGGCAAGATGACTAAAACGCCGTTCTTCGGAACTATGGAGCGAGCAACTGATTTATTGGAAATCGTACATACTGATGTTTGTGGTCCAATTAATATTGAAGCTCGTGGCGGGTATCGTTATTTTCTCACCTTCACAGATGATTTGAGCAGATATGGGTATATCTACTTAATGAAACACAAGTCTGAAACATTTGAAAAGTTCAAAGAATTTCAGAGTGAAGTGGAAAATCATCGTAATAAGAAAATAAAATTTCTACGGTCTGATCGTGGAGGAGAATATTTGAGTTACGAGTTTGGTTTACATTCGAAACAATGCGGAATAGTTTCGCAACTCACGCCACCCGGAACACCACAACGAAATGGTGTGTCCGAACGTCGTAATCGTAGTTTACTAGATATGGTGCGATCTATGATGTCTCTTACCGATTTACCGCTATCGTTTTGGGGTTATGCTTTAGAGACGGCCGCATTCACGTTAAATAGGGCACCATCAGAATCCGTTAAGACGACGCCTCATGAACTGTGGTTTGGCAAGAAACCAAAGTTGTCGTTTCTTAAAGTTTGGTGCTGCGATGCTTATGTGAAGAAACTTCAACCAGATAAGCTCGAACCCAAATCGGAGAAATGTGTCTTCATAGGATACCCAAAAGAGACTGTTGGGTACACCTTCTATCACAGATCTGAGGGCAAAATTTTCGTTGCTAAATTCGGATCCTTTCTAGAGAAGGAGTTTCTCTCGAAAGAAGTGAGTGGGAGGAAAGTAGAACTTGATGAGGTAACTGTACCTGCTCCCTTATTGGAAAGTAGTCCATCACAAGAACTGGTTCCTGTGACAACTACACCAATTAGTGAGGAAGCTAATGATATTGATCATGAAATTTCAGATCAAGTTTCTACTGAACCTCGTAGGTCTACCAGAGTAAGATCCGCACCAGAGTGGTATGGTAATCCTATTCTGGAAGTCATGTTACTAGACCATGGCGAACCTACGAACTATGAGGAAGCAATGATGAGCCCAGATTCCGCAAAATGGCTAGAAGCCATGAAATCTGAGATGGGATCCATGCATGAGAACAAAGTATGGACTTTGGTTGACTTGCCCGATGATCGGCAAGCCATTGAAAATAAATGAATCTTTAAGAAGAAGACTGACGCAGATGGTAATGTAACTGCCTATAAAGCTCGACTTGTTGCGAAAGGTTTTCGACGAGTTCAAGGGGTTGACTACGATGAAACTTTCTCACCCGTAGCGATGCTTAAGTCTGTCCGAATCATGTTAGCAATTGCTGCATTTTATGATTATGAAATTTGGCAAATGGATGTCAAAACTACATTCTTGAATGGATTTCTGGAAGAAGAGTTGTATATGATGCAACCAGAAGGTTTTGTTGATCCAAAAGGTGCTAACAAAGTGTGCAAGCTCCAGCGATCCATTTATGGACTGGTGCAAGCATCTCGGAGTTGGAATAAACGCTTTGATAGTGTGATCAAAGCATATAGTTTTATACAGACTTTTGGAGAAGCCTGTATTTACAAGAAAGTGAGTGGGAGCTCTGTAGCATTTCTGATATTATATGTAGATGGCATATTATTAATTGGAAATGATATAGAATTTCTCGATAGCATAAAGGGATACTTGAATAAAAGTTTTTCTATGAAAGACCTCGGTGAAGCTGTTTATATATTGGGCATCAAGATTTATAAAGATAGATCAAGACGCTTAATTGGACTTTCACAAAACACATACCTTGATAAAGTTTTGAAAAAGTTCAAAATGGATCAGGCAAAGAAAGGGTTCTTGCCTGTATTACAAGGTGTGAAGTTGAGTCAGACTCAATGCCCGACCACATCAGAAGATAGAGAGAAAATGAAAAATATTCCCTATGCTTCAGCCATAGGCTCTATCATGTATGCAATGCTGTGTACCAGACCTGATGTATGCTTAGCAATAAGCTTGGAAGGAAGGTACCAAAGTAATCCAGGAGTGGATCACTGGACAGCGGTCAAGGACATCCTGAAATACCTGAAAAGGACTAAGGATATGTTTCTCGTATATGGAGGTGACAAAGAGCTAGTCGTAAATGGTTACATCGATGCAAGCTTTGACACTAATCCGGATGATTCTAAATCGCAAACCGGATACGTGTTTTTATTAAACGGTGGAGCTGTAAGTTGGTGCAGTTCTAAACAAAGCGTTGTGGCGGGATCTACATGTGAAGCGGAATACGTAGCTGCTTCGAAATCAGCAAATGAAGGAGTCTGGATGAAAGAATTCATTTCCGATCTAGGTGTCATACCTAGTGCATCGGGACCAATGAAGATTTTTTGTGACAATACTGGTGCAATTGCCTTGGCAAAGGAATCCAGATTTCACAAAAGGACCAAGCACATCAAGAGACGCTTCAATTCCATCTGGGACCAAGTCCAGATGGGAGACATAGAGATTTGCAAGATACATACGGACCTGAATGTTGCAGACCCATTGACTAAGCCTCTTCCACGAGCAAAACATGATCAGCACCAAGACTCCATGGGTGTTAGAATCATTACTGTGTAATCTAGATTATTGACTCTAGTGCAAGTGGGAGGCTGAAGGAAATATGCCCTAGAGGCAATAATAAAGTTACTATTTATTCCTCATATCATGATAAATGTTTATTATTCATGCTAGAATTGTATTAACCGGAAACATGATACATGTGTGAATACATAGACAAACATTATGTCACTAGTATGCCTCTACTTGACTAGCTCATTAATCAAAGATGGTTATGTTTCCTAACTATAGACATGTGTTGTCATTTGATTAAAGAGATCACATCATTAGGAGAATGATGTGATTGACATGAACCATTTCGTTAGCCTAGCACTTGATCGTTTAGTATGTTGCTATTGATTTCTTCATGACTTATACATGTTCCTGTAACTATGAGATTATGCAACTCCCGTTTATCGGAGGAACACTTTGTGTGCTACCAAACGTCACAACGTAACTGGGTGATTATAAAGGAGCTCTACAGGTGTCTCCAAAGGTACATGTTGGGTTGGCGTATTTCGAGATTAGGTTTTGTCACTCCGATTGTCGGAGAGGTATCTCTGGGCCCTCTCGGTAATGCACATCACTATAAGCCTTGCAAGCGATGTAGCTAATGAATTAGTTACGGAATGATGCATTACGTAACGAGTAAAGAGACTTGCCGTTAACGAGATTGAACTAGGTATTAGATACCGACGATCGAATCTCGGGCAAGTAACATGCCGATGACAAAGGGAACAACGTATGTTGTTAGCGGTTTGACCGATAAATGTCTTCATAGAATATGTAGGAGCCAATATGAGCATCCAGGTTCCGCTATTGGTTATTGACCGAGAATAGTTTTAGGTCATGTCTACATAGTTCTCGAACCCGTAGGGTCCGCACGCTTAATGTTACGATGACAGTTTTATTATGAGTTTATATATTTTGATGTACCGAAGGTTGTTCGGAGTCCCGGATGTGATCCCGGACATGACAAGGAGTCTCGAAATAGTCGAGACATAAAGATTGATATATTGGAAGCCTATATTCGGATATCGAATCATTCCGAGAGAAACCGGGATTTTTCCGG
>NC_041386.1:669776449-669818897 GCF_002162155.2 Triticum dicoccoides | reverse complement strand
GGGGGGGGGGGCGCCCCCCTTTCCTTCTCCACCAAGGCAAGAGGGGGGAGTCCTACTCCCGGTGGGAGTAGGACTCCTCCAGGCGCACCCCTAGGGGGCCGGCCGCACCTCCCCCCTCCCTCCTTTATATACGGGGGTAGGGGGCACCTCTAGACACACAAGTTGATCTTCGTGATCGTTCCTTAGCCTTGTGCGGTGCCCCCCTCCACCATATTCCATCTCAGTCATATCGTTGCGGTGTTTAGGCGAAGCCCTGCGTCGGTAGAACATCATCATCGTCACCACGCCGTCGTGCTGACGGAACTCATCCCCGACACCCTGCTGGATCGGAGTCCAGGGGTCGTCATCGAGCTGAACGTGTGCTGAACTCGGAGGTGCCGTACGTTCGGTGCTTGGATCGGTCGGATCGTGAAGACGTACGACTACATCAACCGCATTGTCATAACGCTTCCGCTTACGATCTACGAGGGTACGTGGACACCACTCTCCCCTCTCGTTGCTATGCATCACCATGATCTTGCGTGTGCGTAGGAATTTTTTTGAAATTACTACGTTCCCCAACACCATCATGTCCAGTAGTCAAGAGATAATCATTGTAGTTCCTGATGCCTCATAACATAGTGATGTCATCTACGATAAGAGAATTTGTCAATAGCTGAAAAAACATTCCCACAAGGAATATCAAGTGTCCAAGGATGAGGTGCTCACTCATAAGTCCATAAGGGTTAAGAGCTGGTGTAGTTGAAACTGGTAATTCTAGTCAAGCTGTTGGAATTAGGGTGCTGAGCTATTAGGTTCCACTGCGAGTAATTAATCCAGTAGTTGAAGTTTGTCACTCTGATCTTGGCTCTCCAGTACTCCTTGTAGTTAGCCTTCACATGCCAATGAATTCTTATTGGGCACATATAGTAGTGCATTGGACAAGAGGTGCCAAGCCGTTCTTGTCATGATCATTCATGACAGAACCAAGATAAGGTGAGTTTCCCCTTAAAGGGTGTAGCATCCGGTAGTTGAAGTTTGTCACTCTGATCTTGCCTCTCCAGTACTTCTTGTAGTTAGCCTTCACATGCCAATGAATTCTTATTGGGCACATATGAGTAGTGCATTGGACAAGAGGTGCCTAGCCGTTCTTGTCATGATCATTCATGACATAACCAAGATAATGTGAGTTTCCCCTTAAAGGATGTAGCATCCGGTAGTTGAAGTTTGTCACTCTGAACTTGGCTCTCCAGTACTCCTTGTAGTTAGCCTTCACATGCCAATGAATTCTTATTGGGCACATATGAGTAGTGCATTGGACAAGAGGTGCCAAGCCGTTCTTGTCATGATCATTCATGACAGAACCAAGATAAGGTGAGTTTCCCCTTAAAAGGTGTAGCATCCGCTATCAGATTGTTAG
Source organism: Triticum dicoccoides (assembly GCF_002162155.2). Lineage (NCBI taxonomy): Eukaryota > Viridiplantae > Streptophyta > Magnoliopsida > Poales > Poaceae > Triticum > Triticum dicoccoides. The sequence continues at coordinate 669,817,498 of NC_041386.1, read as the reverse complement.
AGATAATATTTGAGACTTAGAGATGAATATCTATTAGAGATAAAATAGGTTTAAACAACATTGCCTTGTACTTCAAGCCTATCCCTCTCCCATGTGCTCTATATATATCCCTACAAGGGTCGGATCAATACAACACACAACAATACAAATAACCATCATATAATTTTCACATGGTATAAGAGTCATTACACCAATGTCATCGATCGTTGGTCACAATCACACCTTCCTCGGCGCGCCGGCTCGGGGAGATCAATCTCCTCTCACCTGGGCGTGGCAACCGATCTGATCAATGATTAGATTGGTTCCATAGATTAGATTAGATCAATCTCGAATTTTTTAGTTCTATAGGTTAGATCTACTTCGTCTGCACCGACCATGGACGATGACGCGGTTCAGCTCGCGACGACGACCAGGGCCATGTGCGCATGGGCTCTACATTGACAATCCGCCGAGCCGTGCGCTGCACGGCCGTAGTCCATCGCCAAGATCCCGCAGCCACATCGACTCCATAGCCCATGCACGCATCGAGCAGCAAGAACACAGTACGAGCATGGCATGAGCTGTGGGCTCCAACCGCGGCCCTTCCGCAGGGTCGACCGGCAACGCGGACGCCGGACTGCTGTGCATCCGTGCATGGCATGAGCCTTGGACTCCAGCGACGACCCTTCTGCAGGGTCGATCGGCAACGCGGGCGCAGCAACACTGTGCGGACACGCGCGTCCGACCACGGGAGGGCATCGCTCTCACGCAAATATTTCGATCCGATCTATAGTGGTCCTCAGGCTTATGCGCCTGAGTCCGCTCCACAAGATCTGCAGCTACCCAGGAACGTACATGGCGGCTTCGCCGAGCTGAGCATCGCAGGACCGAGGCCAACAACAATTCTTCACTGAGGCCAACCACAATTCTTCACCAATCTGCACTTCATCAAGCAGATCTACACCGACCCCGCGCCACAACACCGTGCTATACGATTACATCACGCCTAAGAAAAGAAAAATCTTCGTCCAACACATCTACGAGAAGCTACCACCACATGCACCATCCACACGCCAGGCTGGTGTGGAAAAATATGCAATTCTTTATTCACTTCTCCGGCACGACACGACATTGATAGTTCGTCTCCACGAGGGACACCTTCAAGCGATCGTCGACATGCTGCTGCGACGCCATCGCCGACACTTACGGCCAAGGTCTTCATCAATGTGGTTGAGGGAGTTCCGAACTAGGGGTGTCCGGATAGCCGAACTATCATCATCGGCCGGACTCCAAGACTATGAAGATAGAAGATTGAAGAGTTCGTCCCATGTCCGGATGGGACTTTCCTTGGCGTGGAAGGCAAGCTTGGCGATACGGATATGTAGATCTCCTACTATTGTAACCGACTCTGTGTAACCCTAGCCCTCTCCGGTGTCTATATAAACCGGATGGCTTTAATCCATAGGACGAACAACAATCATACCATAGGCTAGCTTCTAGGTTTTAGCCTCCTTGATCTCGTGGTAGATCTACTCTTGTAACCCACATCATCAATATTAATCAAGCAGGACGTAGGGTTTTACCTCCATCAAGAGGGCCCGAACCTGGATAAAAACATCGTGTCCCTCGTCTCTTGTTACCATCCGCCTAGACGCACAGATCGGGACCCCCTACCCGAGATCCGCTGGTTTTGACACCGACATTGGTGCTTTCATTGAGAGTTCCTCTGTTTCGTCACCGATAGGCTCGATGGATTCTTCGATCATCATCAACGACGCAGTCCAAGGTGAGACCTTCCTCCCCGGACAGATCTCCGTATTCGCCGGCTTTGCACTGCGGGCCAATTCGCTTGGCCATCTAGAGCAGATCGAAAGTTACGCCCCGGGCCGTCAGGTCAGATTTGGAAGTTTGGACTTCACGGCTGACATCCGCGGGGACTTGATCTTCGACGGATTCCAGCCACAGCCGAGCGCGCCGCACTGTCACGTCGGGCATGATTTAGCTCTGCCGCCGGACAGTACCCTGGAGGCCGCACTCGAGCCTGCTCCGATCTTCAATTTGGAGCCGGCCGCGCAGATAGAGGACGGATGGCTAGACCTCGCCTCGGGTGCCGCAACCTCTACGGCGATAGAGCCAAACACTGACTTTGTCCCTCGCGAGGCTCGTGACTCCGAGGTGCCGGACTCCCTGCCGGACTCCGAACCTCCCGCGCTCCCAATCGAATCCGGTTGGGCGCCGATCATGGAGTTTACGGCCCCAGACATCTTTCAACACTCGCCTTTTGGCGACATCTTGAGTTCGTTCAGGTATCTCTCATTATCAGGAGAGCCCTGCTGGACCGCAGCCAGGACGGTTGGGATGCGGATGACGAAGAAATTCAAAACCCACCCACCGCCCACTTGGTAGCCACTGTCGATGATCTAACCGACATGCTAGACTACGACTCCGAAGACATCGACGGTATGGACGACGATGCCGGAGATGACCAAGAACCAGCACCTACTGGGCACTAGAAAGCCACCCCAACTAACGACGTATACATGGTGAATACACCAAAAGGAAGCGATAATGAGGAAAAACGGGACGTGGCGAAGGACAACTCCCCCAACAAACAAACAAAACGGCGACGCAAGCGCCGTCCGAGGACCGGCCTCAATAAAAACGGCACCCATACATACCCGACCTTAGAGAAGGGCGAAGCAGTGGACGACGCACGTGCCACCAAGCAGCCATCTGAACATGATGAACCGGACAGGCAACCCATCCCTGGCGAAGATGATCTCACATCACCAGAGCATACGAATCTTCATAAAAGACTCGTCGCCACGGCAAGGAGTTTGAAGAAGCAAAAGAGGAAGCTCAAAATAGCGGAGGACGCACTCAGAATGAGATGGAGCAAAGTACTCAACAGTGCAGATAAACATGGCGCCAGTCACCAGACAAAGAGCTATCCGAAGCGCAAGCTGTTGCCCGAATTTGACGAGGAGGCCTTAGAGCCCCCGCTGCCAAAAAAGAAAGAAGCCGCCTGGCCGGATAGACGACCAGATGACAGGCCAAGAGCAACAAGGGGCGCCGCACACAAACCGGCACACGATCAACATAAAGATCCTCGGAAGAAGGATGATCCAGTCAGATTTATTTATGGGCCAAAAAAGAAGACTCCAGGAAGCAACACAACCTGCAGAGCATTTGAAGACAACGGCACACCCAAATACAGGGGCGCCGCACACCCACTATGTTTCACCGACGAGGTACTGGATCATGGATTTCCAGCGGGATTCAAACCCGTAAACATAGAGGCATATGACGGAACGAGAGACCCCGGAGTCTGGATTGAGGATTATATCCTATACATACATATGGCCAGAGGAGACGATCTCCATGTGATAAAATACCTGCCCCTCAAGCTCAAAGGGCCAGCTCGGCATTGGCTTAAAAGCCTCCCAGAAAACACCATTGGAAGTTGGGAAGAGCTTGAAGATGCGTTTCGAGCAAATTTTAAAGGGACTTATGTCCGCCCTCCGAATGCAGACGATTTAAGTCACATAAATCAACAGCCCGGAGAGTCAGCACACAAATTCTGGAACAGGTTCCTCACTAAAAAGAACCAAATAGTCGACTGTCCGGACGCTGAAGCCTTAGCAGCCTTTAAACACAATGTCCGAGACAAATGGCTTGCCAGACACCTCGGCCAGGAAAAACAAAGAACAATGGCCACACTAACAAGCCTCATGATCCGCTTTTGCGCGGGGGAGGACAGCTGGCTGGCTAGATGTAGCACCAGCGACCCGAATACATCCGAAGTCAGGGATGGAAATGGGAAATCTCGACGCAGAAAGGATCAACGCCGGGATAAAGAAAAAGGCCCAAGTAGTACGGCGGTCAACGCCGGATTCAAAAACTCTCGGCCGAACAACAAAACGTTGTCCCTCAAGGACAACAGCGACGAGCTATCCAACCTAAACAAGATCCTAGACAGACTATGTCAAATACACGGTACCTCCGGAAAGCCTGCAAACCATACCCACAGAGATTGTTGGGTCTTCAAGCAGTCCGGCAGACTTAACGCCGAACACAAGGGGCTCGATACACCAAGGGAAAGTGACGAACCCCAAAAGCAGCACTCCGGAAAACAGAAGACTTTCCCACTAGAAGTCAAAACAGTGAACTCACTTCATGTGATATCACGACAACAAAGCGCGGCTCCTGCCATGTCAAGACACTGTCCGCATAATGGGGATAGACCCTACCAACATTCGCTATAACAGCACTCCCTTCAAAGGAGCGACGCCAGGCCCTTAAGCCAACTATACGGGCTCTATACCACTAGAGGTTGTGTTCGGCTCATCCGACAACCGCCGTCACGAAAGGCTCACTCTTCGCCGCACCCCATTACACAGTTGCCATCAAGCACTACTGGGACGCAAAGCTTTCGCCCGCTTTAACGCCTTACCACACTACACGGCTCCTATACCTACGATGCCCGGTTAACGCGGCATAATCTCATTAAAGAGTAACTACGAGTGTTCCTCGACCATGGAGAGCGCGGGGCTGCTTTGACAGCCACTCCGACCTTGCAGGTCAAGGTCCCTAAATACGGGTCATTCAGACCCCGGACACGGTTAGGCGAGTCCGGCGTGAATAAACAAGGGGCTTCCCAGCCGCATACCCCCTTTATAAAGGGCCGCGCGTTTCAACAATGAGAGCCAATAAAGCTCAGCTTTGTTTATCTACCAAATTATCCTCTATTTTAACATAACTTTTGCATGATATTTCTTAGAAACTAAGTCCTTCTCTTTTTACAGATGAAGCACGTGCTACACCCGTCCAGGACACAGCACAACGGAGACACAGTCGCAGACGTGCAGCAGGGACCCATTGCAAGGATTCTTTTCAGATTAAGACCCTGTGTAAACCTTTCTTACTGTCTCTTGTTGATACACATCCCCCGGTTTCCTACCATAGCCGAGGAGGAGGCTGGCGTTTTGGCATCGGCCGCGTCAGAAGTTCCCGTCTGTACCTGGATACTAGGGGCTCAGGGCATCGTTCTGCCCGGTATCATAAAGACCGAACACCTCAGGGAGTGTTCGGCGTCTCGAGTTAGGCCTTATATGCATCAGCTCCGAATCATGTCTTTGGCCAAATGTTGGGTTTGCCCGACTCCTGTGTTTTTCTGCCTTACGTTCCGTATCACCAGCTAACGCGGCACCAGGAGAACTACTGCGATTGTGCCCCGGTTCGGCCGGGCGAGCACCTCAGTAGAGAAAGCCGAAAACTGACTATCATGATATAGCGAGAGTCTGGTCAACCACTCGATCGACAATTGGAATGTTTAGAATTCCTCCGCTTTGATGAAGGACCGCTTCCCGGTCAAGCACATACGCACCTCGAGTTCGGAGATGAGCGGTGCCGCCAGGGGCTATATAGTAGCCCCACATTCGAGCTCCTATGGCTAAGTGAAAGTGATAAAGCATTATAGTCCGGTTGCCTAGTTTGCTACGTTATCACCTTCTTAAAAGGACCAAGACGTTGGATTAAGTGTGACAAAGCGTTTTTCTTTTTATAAACACCCCCGCACCATGTGCGTGGGGGCTGAAGCCAAAGACTGCCATCTTTCAGATTATACATAAACATACGGCCGCACAGGAGATAGTTCAACACTTGAGCTCACAAGTATAAAAAGCTATTGTATTATAAACATGATCTCAGAAATCATACATGTCACTCAAACATAACATTTTTTGAGCACTGCGACTCTATTAAACGAGCGCCCTGCAGGACTTCCTCAAAATAGTGCTCGGTGGGGAACCGACTTCTATCCGAACCCCGGGATGCAACAGCGGTGGCATCCATCTCAGCCCAGTATGTCTTACCACGGGCAAGAGCCATCCGCGCAACTTCTATACACGCCGACCGCTTCATCGCCCCAATACGCGGCACCGCCCCAAGGAATTGCTGCAACAAGCCAAAATAACTCTTCGGCTTGGATCTTCCCGGCCACAGGTGAGTGACCACATCCGTCATGGCAAGTCCGGACAATCTATTTAGCTCAGCCCACTCAACCAGCCGATCACTCAGCGGAAGTTGACGCTCCGGACTATGGAATTGAGACCAGAAGAGCTCTTCCATTTCATGACCCTTCTGGCTTCGGAAGTGCACGACTGCGTCCGCCGCACTCGCTGCCAAGTCCAGATAAGGATCCTCCGCACCATACAATCGGCCAAGCTGAGCATACTTCGGATCCATGAACTTCCTGCAGCATAAAGGGCTTTCCAACCACAATGTCTCGGATTTGGCGCAGTTCCTCCTTCATAGCCCGCATCGCACTACGGCCATCCTTGGCTTTGGCGTCGGCCTTCTTCACGTCCTCTTGTTCCGCTAGACGTTCTCTTTCAAGAACCTCCTGGCGGTCGGTAGCAACTTTTAATTTCACGGCCATTCCGACCATCTCCTCCCTGCTTCGGCAGTGAGCAGCCTTCTCGGCTTCTAGCTCTTCGGCTGCCTTCGAGGCAGCCGCCTCGCTTTTTCTGGCTTGCTCCTTGGCCCGAGCAAGTTCGGCTCGAAGGCCTTCCATAGCAGCAGCGCCATCTGCATCAAGCATACAAATTGTAAGGCACGGGCGTCAGCTCCCTTACTAGGCGACCGCGGAGCAACCACGTACCTTGTGACTCATCAAGTCGTTTATTGAACAGCGAGATGTCCGCATCCGCAACGTCGAGTTGCCTTCCCAGCTCGGCAAATCCATTAGTCCGGCTGGCCACCGGACGATCCGCCACCTGCATAGGAAAGGTGGCATTCTATAACTGAGATTACGATCCTTGGCACGCTATCGCTTTCGACAGCATACCAAGTCTCAGGGGCTACTATCTATACAGGGCGCACTTCATGTGCAAAACTGTCAAAAGGTACGCTATTTTTTGCATACCTCAAAGCCCGTCAGCAAGCTTCCGACGGCCTCATACAACCCGCTCTTGGCGGACGAGATCCTTTCAATAACCATACTCATTAATGTGCGGTGATCTTCCGAGATGGACGCCCTCTGAAGCAAATCCTGCAGTTCCACCGGCCGTACTCCAGTTGGTGCCGAGCTCTCAGGCCCTGCCGGACTCGGGGAGACCCTCCGTGACGACACCTCAGGGTCGTCCGCCCCGCACGATGGGGCGGCAGATGGAGGCGTTTCGCTCTCCATCATCTCCGGACGAAGGTCCCCCGAAGATGAGTTGTGCTGAGACAGGCTGAGATCCAAACTACAAGATGAAAACTTCGGTTACCCTCAAAAATTAAACAGGGGTATCCACTATGAAAAAATTCCTCCTTTTTACTTACGGCTCGCTGGAGGGCTGATTCCTCCGAGGAGACAGTGCGGCCGGGGCTTTCCCCGGCACAGGACCTTCCGGCACAGATTTCTTTCCCCGCTTCGAGGCCTTGGCCTCCGGGTCTTCGGAAGCTATCCTCTTCTCCCCCTGGAAGGAGGGACTCTCGATTCCTCCCTTACTGAAAGCCTCCTTGGCAGAAGTGGTAGTTTCCCTGTGCCCCCCTTCGCCCTCCTCTGAGGGCGCAACTTCCAATATTTTGATTAACACAGGATCTTTTGTGGACTCCGGGAGGGGGGCCGGACACCATATCAGTTTCGCTAGCGCTATCCACTCTTGTTCAAGGGATAGCTGGTTAAAGGGCGAACCCACGATAAATAAGTGGATAGTGTGTCCGGACAGAGGGCTACTTACTTGAGTATCCGGGCGATTGCAGCTTAGGCCAGCGTCCTCGGTCAAGTCCGGACGCATATCTTGCGATCCGAAGAACAGTTGGTACATCTCCATGGGTGTCAAATCCATAAAGTGTTGAAGAGCTCGTGGCCCCTCCAGATTAAATTCCCACAGGCGGAGGGGGCGACGTTTGTAGGGCAGTAGGCGCCGGATCAGCATGACCTGTACTACTGCGACTAGATTGATCTCCCTTTCTTGGAGGCCTCGAATCCGGTCCTGCAAAAGGGGTACGTCTTTGGGCGGCCCCCAGTCACGCCGCCTGTTGACCCATGACGTCAGCTGTTGTGGAGGGCCCGAGCGGAAGATGGGCGGTGGCCTTTGCCTGCTACCCCTGGGAGCGGTGATATAGAACCACTCCTGTTGCCACATGCCGAGCTCCTCTTGAAAAGAGCCCTCGGGCCATGGAGCATCGGCCCTCTTGCTTATAAACGCCCCTCCGCACTCTGCCTGCCGCCCCTCGATCATCTTCGGCTCCACATTGAAGGTTTTGAGCCACAAGCAGAAGTGAGGGGTAGTACGGAGAAAAGCTTCGCAAACGACAATAAACGATGAGATGTGGAGGATGGACTCCGGAGCCAGGTCATGGAATTCCAGCCCATAATAAAACATGAGCCCCCTCACGAAGGGGTCCATCGGGAAGCCTAAACCCCTACGGAGGTGAGACACGAACACAACGCTCTCGCCGGGCTCGGGAGTAGGGATAACTTGCCCTCGGGCAGGCAACCTATGCGAAATCTCATAGGTCAAATACCTGGCGTCTCTCAGCTTCAACACGTCTTCTTCCATGATGGAGGAGGGCATCCACCGGCCCCGTGGGTCGGAGCTGGACATTGTCGAAGGTCGAAGGTACCCGAATCTGGAAGCCCTGGGTGTTGGAACTCGGGGGCGAGGAGCGGATTCGATTGAGTATTGAAGGAAAAGAATTGGCCTTGGTCTCATTATAAAGAGGAAGAATACCGAGAGCCGTCTTCGTGACCGTTTGGAACCCGCCTTCGATGGAGGGGGCGTGGCGACGAGCGCGGTTGGGTTACCCACGTCCGTATTGATGGGAATCCCGAAATAAGGGGAACACGATCTCTGCTTCGACAAGACGTGCCAAGGAAACCGCTTCGCTAAACGCGCTGAGCTGGTACAATAAAGACAATTTAAGTAAAGGCTTGGTGATGGTGTGATGTCACGCCATCAAATACGTCAGCAAATTGAACTTGTGAAAATATTCTTCTCTCTACGGTGGTATGTGGAAATTATTTTGCAGAGCCGGACACTATCCCGGTGTTCACAATCTTCTATGAATTATTTGGAGGGAGAACCCGCCTTGCAATGCCGAAGACAACATGCGCGCCGGACTCGTCGTCATTGAAGCCTGGTTCAGGGGCTACTGAGGGAGTTCCGGACTAGGGGGTGTCCAGATAGCCGAACTATCATCATCGGCCGGACTCCAAGACTATGAAGATAGAAGATTGAAGACTTCGTCCCGTGTCCGGATGGGACTTTCCTTGGCATGGAAGGCAAGCTTGGCGATACGGATATGTAGATCTCCTACCATTGTAACCGACTCTGTGTAACCCTAGCCCTCTCCGGTGTCTATATAAACCAGATGGCTTTAGTCCATAGGACGGACAACAATCATACCATAGGCTAGCTTCTAGGGTTTAGCCTCCTTGATCTCGTGGTAGATCTACTCTTGTAACCCACATCATCAATATTAATCAAGCGGGACGTAGGGTTTTACCTCCATCAAGAGGGCCCGAACCTGGGTAAAAACATCGTGTCCCTCGTCTCCTATTACCATCCGCCTAGACGCACAGATCAGGACCCCCTACCCGAGATCCGCCGGTTTTGACACCGACAGTGGTCTTCATCACCATCATCGTCAACACACCGCCTCCACGTCGTCCACAAGATGGGTACCTAGCGTCCTCTGACAAACTTTTCTGCAAGATGCGACCATGACGGCAATGACCGCGTCATCCACGATGGCACGACTGCATCGACACGGCGTCTCTATAGTGACAATCCCTACACGGCCACACGGTTCTGGCAAAACCAATGTGTGCTCGATGGGTTTCCTCCAGTCCTGGTAAAATCGGTGGACTCATCGCCGATAGCACCCTCTAACATCCTCGAGGTGCATTGTCCATGACTGCAACTCAGTCATCTACAACATAGCGCAATTTTTGCGCCTCCGACTTTGTGCGGCTTCATCGACTACGATGACTACACCATCGGCACGATTTTCTTGACCACGGCTACATCTCCATCATCGTCTACCTCGACATTGGCATTAGTGGCTTGGTCTACAGCAAGTCATCGGCAATAACTCCAGTCAATAGCGTCTGCGTCGTGACTAGCGTTGACGCCACTCTCCATGTGACTGTAGGAGGGAATAGAGGATAGACTGGGAAGGCACCACAATGGGACGTAGTCACCGTCCTAGGTGTCGACGCTATTGAAGATGGCGCAGCGGAGAAGACGACGGAAGCGCAAGACTTCAAGTTCAGTCACAACCGTTCGCTTCACTCCTGCTACGACTGAGGGGGGTGTTAGAGATACTATTTGCGAGTTAGATATAAATATCTATTAGGGGTATTAGAGATAAAATAGGTTTAGACAACCTTGCCATGTACTTCAAACCTATCCCTCTCTCATGTACTCTATATATACCCCTACGAGGGTCAGATCAATACAATACACAAGAATACAAATAGCCATCATGTAATTTCCACACAGATAACTGAACAATAAGCTGACTCTTCATTCTAGTTTATTCTTTGGGCTATGTCAAATGTAACTTACTCTACACAAATTCTTGGTTTTGTACTATTATATTGGCGAACACATGGGGCATTTGGGGCAGGTACCAAGCGTGTCACGTAAAACGCTGAGAGGATAAACAACAAGTAGGAGACCTCAGAGCGTGAAACTATGAGTAGGTACAAGTCACAGTCCGTGTGACTGCAAAATAAAACAAACAGTCAGTTATCCATGCTAGTTACTGGGATATTTTCTCCATGCATCAAGAAAATAGACAATGGCTTACTGTGGGCTTGAGTTTTCCTCCTTCCATCTTGTGTAGTGAACTTTGTAGGTTCATCAAACTTGGTTGCAGGTCCACAGGTATACCCTTGACCAAGGGCCTTCAGAGTGAAATTCATAGGCAACTCTAGGGTCCTTGTTGTGGTCCCTCATCGACCAACCTAAACTTCAAAGGAGGCCACAACATCAGCAAGGTCCTATGCCAGTAAGCTGAGGACTCCAATCTTTGCTCACACAGCAGCAAAGGGATTTGTAGAATTACCAATCTCTGGTCTTACACAGAAAAAAGAAAGCTCTGGTCTTACAGAGGTAGGGAAAAGAAGAGAGGGCATTTGGTTGGTAGGAGCGGTGGAGCTTCATGGGGGCCATTGCCCCCCCTCCCCCTACTCTAGAAAAACTATCCCTAATTATTAAGTTTGAATATCAATTATTTATGGACGTGTGGACACCGTTGCGCAGGGGTGCTTTTGTGTTCTTCATGGACGACCCAGAACAAAATTACGGCCGAGAAGAAATTTCCTTCTCACCCAGCTGATATTATTTTCAAATGCCATCTCTTCCTACAGATGTGAACACCATTGGGGAAGCAACACGATGCTGAGCGCATGAGGGATACCATGGAGAAGATCAGCAACACTCGCACTCTTGATCCTCACTTTGCGTATCTGGTCCGAGTTTTTGGAGTTTCCAACTTGCGCCGGGAGGAAGGACATGTTGATTTAGTGGATATATCTATTGTGCTCCTCACTTCATGTATTTTCGAATTATCCTGTACTTAATCCGTGTTGTCTTGTACCATTTGAACTTAGTTGTTTGTAAGGTTCAGAACCTGTTTGAACGCTGCCTTGTGGCTTTATTAATTTAAAGTCGGACGCTCCTAGCGCCTTCGTTCCAAAAAAATCAATTATTTCTCAGAGTTCATGCATAATGTATGTTCTTCGCCCCCTCAACTCTTATAAGCCCCCTCAAGAATCTTCATCAAGCTCCGCCACTGGTTGCTAGGTTTACAGCAGGCCTAAAAAGACAGGTATAGAGAGAAGAATGTTGCTGGCCTGATGAACCACGAAGACAAGCCAGTGAGAACAGGAGCAATGCGGGAGACATGGTTCTCGTGCTCAAGAACCGGATTCGTGGTGAAGAAGCAAGAGTGCATGAGGAACTTTTTTTTTGAAATAAAGGCAAAAGGTTATTCTCGCGGCATGATGATGCTCATAGGCCTAGCCCCCGCATGAGCCACGTCCTGGACTCCTGCTGGATGAGTTTTAATTAGAATGTAGTATGGCCGCGTCGATTTCTTCCGAAAGACTCTAACATTTCTCTCATTCCAGATAACCCAACATACAAGCATGGTAAGTGAGGTCATGGCCTTCCTGTTTGCTGTATTTGGTTTTGAACTTGTGAACAGTGAGCTGCGGGAGGAAGAGAACGAGGAGGGGAAAGTTGCAGGATGAGGACTTTGCCACTTTAGGCGTCTCGGGGATTAAATCGCTCATAATCCAGTCAGGGATTAAATCGTTCATACTTCAGGGTTAAAATGCGCTGCTCCCAGTAAAAACGAGCAGGTGTTCATACTCCAAGGTTTGATACTTCGATTGCCATATTACACTGAAACAGAAGTGCTCGGTGAACTTGCCGAGGAACCTGGGATATCGTCACAAGTTTAAGGCAGAGGAGCATTAGACATGCACAAAAAGAAAGCCACGTAATGACAAACTGAAGAATTCTTTTCTGTTCAACAGCATGCACATCGGCGTGCTCCCTTTCCCTTGTTCTTGGTCTTGCTTTATTTCCACGAGCGGCAGGGTGGACGGATGGCGGTGCAAGGAGCTGCGCTGTCCACCGCACGAAGAAGAGGAGACGAGGTGGGAGGGAGGAGAGAGAGGAAGTGCAACCAGATAGTTTCTAGGCCTCGCTTCATTGCCCGAACGATGCACATCTTAGTAATCGTAAAAAGTAGTTGATTCACCGGACCTTAGATAATGAGGCCCACTTGGCAGCTACTCCTGAAAGAAATGCGAATGTAAAAAACAGTGAACGGTTCACCACGCGCCAGCAGCCAAAACGGAACCACAGGAAAAGAGTTGAGCGGCCGAACGAGCGTAGTGCACGCGGATGCCTCCGGATGGCGTGTAGTCTAGCGAGATTTATAGGTTAGATGAGGTTTTGAGTTTTGGGATTCTCTCTTGGATCGACACGCAAAAGCTTATACTAAACGACTAAAATCCACACATGGAACGACCGATATGTTGACTAAATTCCCTGTGTGGAACACGTCCGGCTTGAACCACTTTTGACTAAGTAAATTCCTATGTGCATGGAACGCCTTGCTTGAACGACTTTTGACTGTATTCCGTGTGCGGAACGTCTGGGTAAAGCAACAGAATTTCTATGGCTAAGATCTACTATAATCTACTAAATTTGAAAGAAAAATCAAGAGTCCGATGATTACAGCTTGACAACGCAGTCCTATGAACGAGGCAATCTGTAGGGACAGCTAGCATTCTCATCGGTTGATATAAACCCACAGTACGTACTACACTACTACCAGACACCACTAGCTAAAGCAAGCTACGTACTACCACTAGAACGAACGCAGTCCTATGGAGCTGGTATTCTCTGATGAAGCGCTGGCCATTGTCGTCCCCATAGCTGCCTACTGGGTGTGCTCCAGCATGTACATGGCGCTTGGACGGTCTATGGATGAGTACAGGCTACACCCAAGGGATGAGGAGCGCAGCAAGAACCTCGTGTCCAAGCGCGACGTCGTCAAGGGCGTCGTCCTCCAGCAGCTCGTGCAGGCCGCCGTCGCCGCCATAATTTTCACGGTATGTGAGAACTGTTCATGCATTCACGCACCTGCAAACATTCATAACATATATATATATATAGTATATGTATGTACGCACAGCTTACGGGCGGGAGCACCGCGACGGCCGCCGGCACGCAGCAGGGGACAACCTGCAGGACGTGCGTGACGGTGGTGCTGCAGGTCACGGTCGGCAAGGCCGTGCTGGACGGGTGGCAGTACGCGTGGCACCGGTACATGCACCGCAACAAGTTCATGTACCGGCACGTGCACTCGTGGCACCACCGCCTGGTCCTGCCCTACGCCTTCGGCGTGCAGTACAACCACCCAGTGGAGGGCCTCCTCGACACCGTCGGCGGGGCGCTCGCCTTCCTCGCCTCCGGCATGTCGTCCCGCGTCTCCATCTTCTTCTTCATGCTCTGCGCCATCAAGGGCGTCGACGCCCACTGTGGCCTGTGGCTGCCGGGGAACGTGTTCCTCCGCCTCTGCTTCTGGAACAACACGGCGTACCACGACGTGCACCATCAGCCGCGCGCTGGCAGATACAACTTCTCGCAGCCCTTCTTTGTGACGTGGGACAAGGTGTTTGGGACGCACATGCCCTATGTGGTCGAGCACAGGCCACAAGGAGGGCTCCACGTGCGGCCCATGGAAGCCCTTAGCTAAGCATATTGTGTTTCAGATTTGACTCTATGTAACCAAAGTATTTATCCTCCCCACACATGCAACGAGGATACTACTATCCATCCCAAATTGAAATCCCAAAAAAGTTCATATAGGAGCTTGTGCATTTCCTGTTGGAGGTGTTTTGTAATATCTGTCATTCGAGAATCTGAGCATTTTCTTAATGAAAATGACATGCTTTCAAGGCCTGGCGAAGAAAAGAAATGCTACATTTCAATCGAAATAAGCTGCATCAAAACTAACACCTTGATTTTTTGTTCAACGGCACCACATCAGACTAGCTTATCGGAGTAAAGAGCCACGGGTACCTCATCTGCACCCCATGGCATTTCAAGACATCGGAGCCGGCTTCGCCCCTCAAGCCTTCAAGATGAAAGGCCGCCTTGTTGTGGTCGGCTGGTCCGAGTGGCCGGCTGCAAGAGGGCGGCAAAGCCCAGAAAGCGGCCCAGGGTCGGCCGACTCCTACCAGGTGGCCACCAGAGTGGCCGGCTCCTAGCAGGCGGCCCATCCCTACACCCTCAAAAGTGTGCATCCACATAACAGCGACGAGATGGGGCATGGCTACAGTGCAGCGTGCCACCCTCGAATCCGGGAGCGGGCGTAGCCATAGTGCAACATACCGGGCGGCCATCCCTCGCCCGGCGTGGCACTGTTGCCACGTTGACCATGACATCACCCATAGCAGAGCAGCCATGCCTCCACGACTGGCTGTCGGTATGGCCCACATGCGGCGGGCCCTACCTCGCAGAGAGACACGCTAAGGCGGCTTGCCCAGACCAGTCGGCATAGGGGGAGGCCGTCTCCTAACAGTCGGCCCTCACCTTCCCTAGAAGTTTGTGCACCAGTTAACCCGATAAGACGGGGTGTGGCAACAGTGAACGCCCACCGGGCGGCGGCACTGTACCCACGCCCTCCCCGACCAAGCCATCATCATCAGGAGCGAGGCTACAATAATGAGCAGCCGACAAGGCCCACAGGCGGTGGGCCCAACCTGTCGGTCGAGAGCCCGACAGCCGGCGGGACCTACTAGACGGCGGGCCCCATCAGCTGGCGGAGAAGCCGCCGACCACAGACACTGACGGCCCGGGCCTACGCCCAGCAAGATTACCATTGTACCCCTGGGGAGTAGGCCTATATAAATCCCCAGGGCACCCATGCAAAGGGTTCAACTCTTAGACCACACACACCCCACATAGAGGGAGGAATAGTGCTAGCCTTGCTCTTCTTCCTCCTCTAGCCGAACAGCTCAAGGAGCCTCTTGTAGTTACTTGTTGATTTAGTAACCATGCGGAGACCCCGCAGAGCAGGACTAGGGGTGTTATCTCCTAGGAGTGCCCCGAACCTGGGTAAGATCTGCCGGCGTGCATGTATTCGCCTTATCCTATTTCTAGGCACCGGCGATGTCTTACTAGCTCCCACAATGATTAGCCATCCTTTGACATATGTCGCACCAACCACCCGACATTTGGAGCCCACCATGGGGCTAGGTGCACAGTCGTCCGGAGACCTGCTCTAGATGGGAACCATGTTCCTCCCCAGCGAGCGCAGCCAGCCCGGCATGCCCGATGGCATTTGCGCCGACGCACTGCAAGGCGCGGAAGCCGCCTACATGGCAGGCTGCCTCGCTGATCTCACCGGCGAGATCCGCCTCCCCGACGAGCCCGCGCTAGGTGCGGGCGCAGCCAGCTCCAAGAGCTACCTCATCGACCTCCTTGGCAAGCTTGACATGGCCAGCAAGCACGCCTTCGACTTGAATTCGATCGGCTCCACCGACCCGATGTTTGTCGACTTCGACACGGTATCTCTTGACGCCTTCCCCACCCATGTGGTGGTCATCAACGGCCCGCTCCCTCCGGCCGACAGCAGCGGCAGCACCGTCACCTAGGTGCTCGTCATCAGCCATGACGCGGCATCCGGTGCGGACACCCACGACCCGCTGTAGGCAGCGCTGCGGGACCTGTTTGCGCCCATCGCAGGCGACGCCGACGCCGAGACACTGGAGGCCCATCGCCTTGCACTCATCGAGAGCGGCAAGAAGCTAGCCACCATGAGGTGCCTCACTGAAGCCTACCAGCACGAGGTTGACCGTTCCGTCTATGGCATGCCGGCCGCCGGCGGGCCTAGCCGAGCGAGCATGGTCAAACAACGCGGCGCAGCCATCACCAGCATGTTGAGGGCCGACCGCCCGGTCTACGCCACTCCCATCGAAAACCTGCATGCTGCCCAGGCGGCAACATACGAGCTAGAAGGCCTGGACGGTGAAGAGCGCCGCTGCATGACAAAACGAGTCTAGCAGCTCATCGACGCGACTGCTGCGCAGCAAGAAGCCGACGCCTGCGCCAAGAATCCTCCCCCCGGTCGAGAGCATGGCGCAACCTCCCGGACGCCGATAGCAGGCGGCGCCCACGGCCGAAGAGACAACAAGCCGGCTGCCAGGTGCAGCCGGACGCGCCTCACCATTGTGCGCGACCAAGATGGCCGCCCACGAGCTGTGAAGCGGCGAGATGACTGCCCACCTCCTCCTCCTCCTCCACGCAGAGGGAGATACGCCTCTCCGCTGCCTGTTGAGCATCTGACGCTCAAAGGTCAGCTGGTACGCCGTGAAGGAGTTGGTGAGAACGATGCCCGCCACCAAATCGACCGCCTGGTGCGATCCCAGGAGCTTGAAGAAGAAGACGCAATCAGCCCGCCTTGTTTCGGCCCCCGCATCCGCGATGAGCCCTTGCCCAAAGGGTTCTCGCTCCCAAGAGACACGCCCAAATAAAATGGCTCTGTGAAGCCGGAGGACTGGCTGGTCGACTACTCCACCGTAGTCAACATAGCAAACGGCAACAAGCGCGTTGCCGTGAAATACGTCCCTCTCATGCTTCAGGGCATGGTGCGCACTTGGCTGAATAGCCTCAAGCCCTACAGCATCAACAGCTGGATGGATTTCACCGAGGTCTTCAACCGCAACTTCACCAGCACGTACAAGCGGGCGCCGAAGTCTCGCCAACTCTCTTTGTGCGTCCAAGGCCCAACCGAGTCCAACCGCGACTACCTAAAGCGGTGGGCCGAGCTCCGCAAATCCTACGAAGGGTTGCATGAGGTGTAGGTCATAGAGTACTTCACTTCCGGGTGCAGAGAAGGCACCCTCCTCAAGCACCGACTCTGCGACGAGCCGGCTATACTCGACGAACTGCTGATCATAGAAGACAAGTACGCCACTGCCGACTCCTCGATGAAGTCGGAACTCCGGGTGGACGCCTCGGGGAAGGTTCTCCCTCCGGCTCCCAGAACGCCAGCTGGCGACACCAGTTGGCGCCCGCAGCAAAGCGACAACAAGCGCAAGGGCCCAATGTCGGCTTCCACCAGCCGGCAGGTGGCCACAGTTGAAGACCAGCAACCGGAGTGGCAGCCCATGCCCAAGTGCGAGAAGGGCGACAAGCCGGCTTGGCAACCCACCTTCTCTTATGAGCAAACCCTTGATGCGCCCTGCAAATTCCATAGCGGCGCGAAGCCATCCAATCACATCAACCAGAAGTGCCATTGGCTCATGAGGATATCCAAGGGCGAGGGGCTGTTGCCGCCTCCGCCTGCTGGCCCGCCGCCCCCAGCTCCTCAGCAGCCGGCGACTCGCCCAGCAATCGGTGCCATCCAAGATTAATTTCCCGAAGAGCACGGAGCATACGTTGTCTTCATAAGCCAGGCTGATGACAGGCGTAGCCGGCGCCAACAGCACCAAGAGGTTAACGCTGTCGCCTCCAAGGACCCAGAGTTCATGCACTGGTCTGAGAAGCCCATCAGCTGGAGCCGAGCTGACCACCCGAAGGTGATGCCTTCTCCGGGTTCCTATGCCTTGGTATTGGATGCCACCTTTGCAACGGAGAGGCTAGCTGCTCGTTTCTCCCGAGTCCTGATAGATGGCGGTAGTAGCATCAACATCCTTTACCGTGATACCATGGAGAAATTGTACATCAAGACGAAGCACCTCCTGTCCAGCTGGACCGTCTTCCATGGCATTGTGCCTGGCCTTTCCTGTTTACCGATCGGCAAGATCAAGATAGATGTTCTCTTCGGAGACAAGGATCACTTCTGCCACGAAGCAGTCTAGTTTGAAGTAGTGGATCCAGAGAGCTCCTATCATACATTACATGGCCGACCTGCTCTGGCCAAGTTCATGGTTGTGCCTCACTACGCCTACCTCAAGATGAAGATGCGGGAACCAAGGGCATCATCACCATAGCCGGAGACTACAAGAAGTCGTCCGCCTGTGCCGCCACAAGCAGCCGGCTGGCCGAGTCCCTCGTGATTGTCGTAGAAAAAAAGCTCCTTGACCGGGTTGTGGCCATGTCCAGCAAGCAGTCGGACCTGTCGTCAGACCCTAAGGAGTCGGAGACCCAGGGATCTTTCCAGCCGGCCAAAGAGACCAAGAAGATACCCTTGGACCCGAACCACCCGGAGAGGTTTGCTCTCATAGGAACCAACCTTGACATCAAATAGGAAATATAGCTCGTCGATTTCCTTCGTGAGAATCGGGATATCTTTGCATGGTCCCCCAAGGACATGCCGCGTGTCCCAAAGGATTTCGCCGAGCACAAGCTACATATCAGGGCAGATGCCAAACCAGTCAAGCAGCCTCTCCGCCGACTGTCAGAAGAGAAGAGAAGAATTGTTGGTGAAGAGATAGCCCAGCTTCTAGCAGCCGGCTTCATCATGGAAGTTTTCTTTCCAGAATGGCTAGCCAACCCAATCCTTGTGCTGAAGAAGAACAACAAATGGCGCATGTGTATTGATTATACCAGCCTCAACAAAGCCTGCCCCAAGGACCCGTTTGCTTTGCCACGAATTGATCAAGTGATAGACTCCACAGCCGGATGCGAGCTATTGAGTTTCTTGGATGCTTACTCAGGGTATCACCAGATCATGCCAGACCCGGCCGACCGCCTGAAGACTGCCTTCATCACACCATTCATAGCCTTCTGCTACCTGACCATGACATTCGGCTTGAGAAATGTCGGTGCCACTTTTCAGCGTTGCATGCAGAAGTGCCTCCTCAAAAAGCTCGACAGAAATGCCCACATCTATGTAGACGATATTATGGTGAAGACAGAGAAGCGCTGCATCGTATTGGAAGATCTCAAGGAAAAATTTGACAACTTGCGCCGTTTTCAGATCAAGCTCAACTCGGAGAAATGCATTTTTGGAGTACCAGCCGGCCAGGTCCTTTTCTTCCTGGCCTCTGAACGCGGCATCGAGTGCAACCCTGTCAAGATCAAAGCCATTGAGAGGATGGAGATACCTAGCCGACTGCGAGATGTCCAAAAATTCACCGGATGCTTGGCATCCCTCAGCCGCTTCATCAGTCGGCTAGGAGAGAAGGCTCTTCCCCTATACCAGCTCATGAAGAAACCCACTCACTTCGAGTGGAATGACCAGGCGGACAAAGCTTTTCACCAGCTGAAGAAGATGTTGACCATGCCGCCTGTCTTCGCGGCTCCGACTGATAAAGAGCCCATGCTCCTTTACATTGCCGCAACCAGCCGGGTGGTCAGCATAGTCATCGTGGTTCAGCACCTAGAGGACGACAAGGCACAGCCGGTCCAAAGGCCTATGTATTATTTAAGCGAGGTACTGTCGGACTCAAAGCAGAACAACCCCCACTACCAGAAGATGTGCTATGGCGTGTACTTTGCCGCCAAGAAGTTGAAGACATACTTTCAAGAGCATCCTATCATGGTTGTCTGCACTGCCCCACTTGCCGACATCATTGGCAGCCGAGATGCTTCTGGTCGGGTGGCCAAATGGGACATTGAGCTGGCTCCATATACCATCTTCTACCAGCCTCGCACCGCCATCAAGTCCCAAGTGCTTGCCGACTTCCTCGTCGACTGGGCTGAGACCCAGTACCTACCGTCAGCACCGGACTCCACTCACTCGCGGATGCACTTTGATGGCTCCAAGATGCGCACCGGTCTGGGAGGCGACATCGTCGTCACCTCTCCCAAAGACGATAAGTTCAGATACACATCGCAAATCCACTTCACCGCCTCCAACAATGTGGCCGAGTATGAGGCGCTTGTACATGGGCTTCGGCTGGCCAAAGAGCTGGACATCCGCCGGATCCTGTGTTATGGTGACTCGGATTTGATGGTCCAACAGTCGTTCGGCGACTGGGATGCCAAAGATGCAAACATGGCAAGCTACCGCTTCCTCGGCCAGTAACTCAGCGGATATTTTGAGGGGTGTGAGTTCCTTCACGTGCCACGGGCCGGCAACGAGCAAGTAGATGCCCTGGCACGAATAGGCTCCACCTGGCAAGCCATACCAGCCGGCGTCTCCCTTCAGCGCCTCCTCAAGCCGTCTATCAAGCCTTCGCCAGAATCAGATTCCATCTTCGTGCCGGCTGATCCAGGAACAGTCGAATCTGACTTGGGAACATCAGCAATCAGCTCGGGGACTTCGGCAGTCGGCTCGGGGACATCAGCAGTCGGCTCAGGGACTTCAGAACCCGGCCCAGGGACTATAACAGTCGGCTCGAGGACTTCAACGACACAGCAGGTGGTGGCTGACCCCAACCCGCCACCTCCCAACCCAACCGCCCTAGTTATAGTGGACGTGATAGCAGTAGAAGAAGTCGCCGCTCCATCATGGGCACAGTGCATCCTCAACTTCTTGGTAAACAGAGAGCTACTGACTGATGAGATCTTGGCCCGACAAGTACAGCGCCGGGTAGGAGCCTACATAATAGTAAATAGAGAGCTCGTCAGGCGCAGCATGACTAGAGTCTTCCAGCACTGCGTAGAGATGGAGAAGGGCATGCGATCCTTAGAGACATACATCAAGGTGAGTGCGGCCACCATGTGGCCTGAAGATCACTTGTCGCCAAAGCTTTCCTCCATGGTTTTTTTTGGCCGACTACTTTGGACGACGCCAAAGATTTGGTCAAACATTGCAAAGGGTGCCAGTTATTCAGCTCCAAGCAACACTTGCCAGCTTCGGCACTCAAGACCATCCCCCTCACCTAGCCCCTTGCCATCTGGGGGCTGGACATGGTGGGTCCATTCAAGACGGCATGAGGCGGCATGACTCATTTGCTTGTCGCCGTCGACAAATTCATCAAGTGGATTGAAGCCAAGCCAATCAAGAAGCTGAATGGGCCGACTCCTGTGACCTTCATTGCAGACATCACCGTCCGGTACGGCATACCACACATCATCATCACCGACAACGACACGAATTTCACCAAAGGAGCATTGGCCCATTTGAGCGCAACGCAGGGCATCCGACTGGACTCAGCATCTGTTGCTCATCCACAGTCAAACGGCCAAGTCGAGCGAGCAAATGGCCTAATCCTCTCCGGCGTCAAGCCCCGACTGGTCGAGCCACTAGAGCGTTCGCACGGCTACTGGATCGATGAGCTGTCAGCCGTCCTCTGGAGTCTGCGCACCACTCCGAACAAGTCAACCGGCTTCACTCCATTCTTCCTTGTATATGGTGCCGAGGCTGTCATCCCAACTGACATCGAGTTTGACTCACCTCGCTTCACCATGTACACGGAGGCGGAGGCAAAGGAAGCACGCGAAGACATCATCGATCTGCTGAAAGAGGGCCGGCCGTTAGCACTCAGCTGGTCCGCCATCTACTAGCAGAATTTACGCCGCTACCATAGTCGGAAGGTCAAGCCAAGATCCTTCCAAGAGGGAGACCTTGTGCTCCAGCTGATTCCGTGAACAGCCGGCCAGCACAAGCTTTAGGCCCCTTGGGAATGCCCTTTCGTCATCAGCAAGGCCCTGGGCAACGACTCCTACTACCTGATCGATGCACAGAAGCCCAGGGCGCGCAAGAGGGACGACTCCGGCAAGGAGTCGAAACGCCCATGGAACGCGAATCTACTTCGAAGATTGTCACATCCCTAATTCTGGTCTGACCTAGGCTAGCTTCATGTGTGCATCATGTTTAAATTCAAATGAAACTTGAATTGAGGAATTTTCAAAAGCCTCAGAAAACCTCTAAAAATAAGCAACATTTAAATCTTCTCAAATGAGTCCAAGAAAATGTTCCCGTTATTCTATAGAAATATTGGTAAGAGGTAAAATTCAAACCAATATTTTTGGAGTCACAGAAATATTTATTTCGGCCATTTGAATTAATCTAATAACTATTTGCTTTGGATTTATATTTAATATATATTAAATATGACTCCAATAATTCTGGAAGTTTGTGAGTGGATTTGTATATATTTTAGCAAGCCATATAATAACCTACAGAATTTATTAAAATGATTTAGTTGCTAAACTAAATCAAAACAGAGGAAGAAAAATAGATAACAGAAACAAATAAAAGAGAGAGAGAATCTTACGTGGCCGTAGCCCACCTGGCAGGCCCAGCACTGTGCTGGCCCATGCCAGCCAGCTGCTTCGTCTTGCCAGGCAGGCACAGAGGTGACGCCGGCGACCACGAGCTCGCCACGGCGCCTCCTGCTTGCCGCTTCGCCCTGGCTTCTTCGGGAGATGCCACGCGGCCCCCTCGGACCCCTCTCACTCTCCCCCGTCCTCACCCTCTTCCCTGGATCTCTCTCTCACTCACCCGAACGCAGCCGTCGCCGCCGCCGAGCTCCCCCACGGCCACAACCATCTCCGAGCCCCTCCGACGCGCCCCCGAGCTCCGCCGTGACGCCCCCTTCCTCTCTACTGAGCCGCGCCCCGTCGGAAGCCCTGCAGCGTCGTCCAAGGCATCATCTTCAACCTCTGGCCGCCGGTGAACTCTTCGGGGATTCGCGAGCTCCAGTCCCTCCCCGGCCTCGCCATTGCCTCTACCGGATTCACCGTGAGCCCCTGCCTCTTTCCCCTCTCTCCCCATGCCCGTCCGCGCCTTCTAGCCACCATGGCCATCGGAGCCGATTGCTCCTCGTCGCCAGCCATGTCGCCACCGCGGCTACGGCCGTGCAAGCACGCGTCCGAGCTTACCACTGATCTCACCGCACTCCCGCGAGTCGAACACGACCGTCCACGGCTCCTCCCGTGCCTCGCACCACCCACACCGTTGGTGCCCCCACTCCGGCCGCCGCGGAAATGCTCGCCGCCATCAACTCCGGCCATCCCAGCTGCTGCCGCCACCACCACTAGATGCGCGCGAGCAACAGCTACGCATAGGACCAAACCACGGTCGATTTGGTCGACCGTGGGCAAAACCCGAGCCACTCCAGTGCGCCTCCGCCGCGGCTTGAGGTCGCCGCCGGCCAAACTCCGGCGTGCCGACGTGGCCGCGTATTTAGTGCTAATCACCGCCAGCTAAACCACCCACAGACACTGACAGTGGACCCCACCATAATAATTAAGTATAAGATTATTTCTTTTTAGGATTAGATTAAGTAAAGTGGGCCCCGACTGTCAGGGTTGACCTGCCCAGGTAGCGTTGACCTGGTCCCACCTGTCATCCACCCAATCCAGCCCTGTTACATTGACCCGTGGGTCCAGCCGTCAGGTTTGACCTGGCTGGCGTTGTTGACCTGCTGAGGTCAGCATGACCTAATGCTGATACAGTAAACATTTTCTGGTACTAAAATAAATCAGAAATGATTTATAAATTCTAGAAAATACCCAAAACTTCTAAAATTCATAGAAAATCAACCGTAGCTCCAAATTAAATAATTTATATATGAAAAATGATCAAAAAATTCCAATCTATCCATCTGCACTGGTTTTATGCATGTTAGAACACATTAACCTTGCTGTTTAGGTGAAACAAGTTAATGCACTACTATGACCTCTTAAAATGGGTTTGCATTTGAATCTTTGGTTCAAATGGACTCATCTCAATCTGTTCTAGCTTGCATTAGCCAAAACACATTCTTATTGCCATGTCATAGCATGCATCATATTGTGCATTGGAATGAACGTGTTTCTTCTCTGTTTGTCGGTGTCGTTCCCCCTTGGTAGACGTTGTATCGACGTTGTGATCGTTGAAACTGATGAAGACTCAATGCTATCTTCAGAAGTGCCAGGCAAGCAAAACCCCCTTGTTCATTCCGATACAATCCTACTCTCTCGCTCCTGCTCTCTTTTATTGCATTAGGACAACAACGATTCATCTGTTACTTGCTGCGGTAGCTGAACCCTTTATCCTTTGCATGACCTGTCATTGCCACAGTAAATAGATGAAACCCACTAGCATGAGTAGGAGTTGTTTGAGCCCTGTTGTGCCTACTCATTCATGCTTGTTTGTCATGCCTGCTAATGCTTAGAGTTCAGTCAGGTCTGATTCATCGGGGATGAATCAGAGGTGTGTGAACATGTCCTACTGTGTGTGAGCTAAGTGTGTGAACACGATTTGGTAAAGGTAGCGGTGAGAAGCCATGTAGGAGTACATGGTGGGTTGTCTCATTGAAGCTGTCCTTAGGAACTGAGTTCTGTGTTTGTGATCCATGAAATAGCTACTACCATGCATTGGGCCCTGAAATATGACCCCGCTCGACTTCTTAATCACCCTTGTCCTCTGTCTAGGAGTTGCAAGTAGTTTCTGGTGTGTGTAGTATGCTGGAGGCCGTGGGCAGCGCTGACCCGAGGGGTGGGCTGTGATGCGGTAGGCACGTGGCACGGTGTACCGGGCGCCGGTTTGGTGTCTCGGGAACCCTGCACACATCGTTCGGGGCCATATGTGGAAACTTCGGCCAGACTCCCTGCGGATGGAACCTGAATAGGCGATAAACCTGGACTAGGGACTTGAGTGTTTAGGTAGGTCGTGGTCTACACCCACGTCGGCTTTCACTTGAAGTCTGCCGAGCACATGTCGTGTCCAGACGCTAAGTGGTGGAAACATGTATGAAGAAGTACACCCCTGCAGGGTTAACATCATCTATTCGAATAGCCGTGTCCGCGGTAAAGGACTTCTGGGTTGCCTATAACAGTTCATAGACAAGTGGAAGTGGATACTCTAAAATGCGCAATATAAGCGTGAGTGCTATGGATGGCGTTCTCGTAGGGAGACGGGAGCGGATCCATAGTGGTGTATTGGTTGGTGAATATGTGGACTCGTGTGCGCCACCTCAAATGAGTTACTTGCAGTCGTAGTTCAGGATAGCCACCGAGTCAAAGCTGCCTTGCTGCAGTTAAACCCCACCATCCCCTTTGTTGATAATGATGCATATGTAGATAGTTCTGATGTAAGTCTTGCTGGGTACATTTGTACTCACGTTTGCCTATTTTATGTTTTTGCAGAGAGACTTCAGTCTCACTAGTAGTTCCACGTGGACTTCGACGTTTAGCTTGTTACCTCAGCTACGATCTTGTGCCCTCGGCAGGATCTGGTAGATAGTCAGGCTTCTCAGCCTTTTTCATTTTTAGATGTCTGTACTCAGACATGATAAGCTTCCGCTTGTGCTTTGACTTGTATGCTCTGAATGTTGGGTCATGAGACTCATGTTTGTAATATCTCGCTCCTCGGAGCCTATTGAATAAATACTTGAGTTGTAGAGTCATGTTGTGATGCCATGTTGTATTTGCACATATTGAGCATATTGTGTGTATGTTATTGAAATGCTTGGTATGTGTGGGATCTGACTAACTAGTTGTTTATCCTTGGTAGCCTCTCTTACCAGGAAATGTCTCCTAGTGCTTCCACTGAGCCTTGGTAGCTTGCTACTGCTCCAGAACACTTAGGCTGGCCGGCATGTGTCCTTCTTTGTTCCTGTGTCTGTCCCTTCGGGGAAATGTCACACGGTGTCTACTGGAGTCCTGTTAGCCTGCTACAGCCCGGTTTACTGGAGTTCTGCTAGCCCAGTTGCTACAGCCCGGATTCACTCACTGATGACCGACACGTTCGTTGCTGGGTCTTGTATGCCTGTCCCTGTAAGTTAGTGCCACTCTGGGTTCACGACTAGCCATGTCAGCCCGGGTTCTTTGTCATATGGATGCTAGCGGCAATATCATATACGTGAGCCAAAAGGCGCAAACGGTCCCGGGCCAGGTAAGGTGGCACCCACGGGAATACCGTGCGTGAGGCCGCAAAGTGATATGATATGTTACATGCTAGATTGGTGTGACTTAGGATCGGGGTCCTGACAGCTTTGGTATCAGAGCTTGACTGCCTGTAGGATTACCAAGCCAAACTGGTCGAAGTTGAGTCTAGAAATTCTTTAGTTATATAAGGGAATTGATTGTGGGATGGAACGTAAGGCTCTTTTTATTCCTTATACCTCATGCCCTCTGATCTGAGTCATCTTCTCTTTCCTACGGGGTTAAGGAACTAGGCTTTCTCTTCTTCTATCAAGATCACGTGTTACTAATCCGTAGACTTATAGAATTGTTGGACTTAAGCCTCGGTTCAGTTTCTTCTACTTCTGTGTGTTCATAGTTGATCTCGGAACCTTGATATTGTACTTCTGAGTGGCTATGCCACCATTTTTGTAGCAGGTCTCCAATCTTTCGAGCATTTACAGCCGTTATGCTATCCGAGTCATCCCAGGTTTCTAAATAATCTGATGCAATTGCAAAATCCTTCCTTTTGTTTTCGATGACCTTTCTGGCCAGGTTAACCACACTACCGCTGAGTTGAGGTATTCTATTACCTCGACATATATGTTGGAGTTATTATTATGACCCTAGATGTCTTAGGGGATCATCTAGTAATCTAGCCATGATTTATGTCCTAGTGTGATGACTCTGGCCATCATTCTCGAGAGCATCCCGTGATGCCACTTAGTATGTAGGTATTCCACTTCTGGGTTTTGAACCCGAGATTCACCCTACTTACTTCATGTTGATAGTAATTGCTAGCTCCCTTAGGTTATTAGTAACCTTTGCATTAGTCCTCGAGGTCCGTGGTATTCCCTTCTTCCAAATACTATGAACCACTTATGGCAGATGTTTGTTGGATCAAAAGATCACAACATGAGTGCTCTCGATGAGTTCCCCATTATATGTTGTGACTCTGCCAGTTCTACCTTTCTGCATGGGTTATCCGGAAGAAATATGTTGAACTCGTTCGACATGCTAATCTATGCACCCACAACTCAGAAAATCGTATGTTCCTTTGAGTTGTCCCGCTTTAGTTGTCATTCGACCCTCGTCTATCAATTGATAGTCAAGAGTATGCGTGCATTCATTCATCGATGCCTGTTACTCTTGTGATCCGTCAAGCCATTCTAGTTCAGAATGACTAGGAGAAACAAACTCCAGTACCTCATCCATTTCTAGGATTGAGTCAAAGCAGTTGTCTTCTGCAGATCAAATGCAATCCAGCTTTTGATTCTATTCTACCCTGGAGTATCACCCTCTTTATGTCAGGATTTTCATGAGAATTGCTCCAGTTCTTGTGAATTCTTGACGTAGTGATACTTCTCGCCATCATTACTCATTCCTCGGTTCCGTGTTGTCGCAACCGGAATACCGACAAGTGATTCGTGATGTGTGAAATCAATACTCCTAGCAACCTTGTTGCTTGGTAGTTAAAGGACAATAATTTCATCCTTAGCATGTTGGTTATTGAATCATCATCCTAAGGTTGATCG
This sequence comes from Triticum dicoccoides, assembly GCF_002162155.2. Lineage (NCBI taxonomy): Eukaryota > Viridiplantae > Streptophyta > Magnoliopsida > Poales > Poaceae > Triticum > Triticum dicoccoides. Next base: position 669,789,738 of record NC_041386.1, on the reverse strand, counting down.
TGCTACCTAGTCCTTATTCCCGGTGCACTCCTTGATCAATGAGCTAGGATTGTGACAATCCCTCGCTCATTTGATCATATCGTCTTGCCCTGAAAAGCAAGATTGTTCTCGAGCTTGGTAACATATCGGTGGTTCGTGATTTTCCGAATATCTTCTCGGAAGTATCACCAGGTTGTCACCTGACTATTATGTTGAGCTCGTGATCAAGTTGGTTTTCCTATAAACCACCCCTTCTCCAAGAATCTGTGTTGGATACCCCTGAGCTAGTTGGTTAAGCTGAACAACAACTTGGAGAGTTGGAAGATAGAAGCTTGTCCGATTTAGTTCATTATAAGGGATATCTTGTATGGGTGTTGAAGAACGATGGTATTTTCATCTACTGGCCCTCGTGATCAGTGTATGGACCTATCATCTTAACCAATCTTTGATTTGAGTATGGGCTATCGTCAAATTAAATCAGAACCAACGATGTTCTTAATGTTGTCTTACTCGCGGTTGATCCCTTGAGCATACACCATTATATCCTTTGGTCTGACCAATACTATCACTTGTTCTCATAATTATGGAGTTCCATTTTTATGGAAACCTGGATGAATTGTTGTTGAGCCCATCGACAACATCCTTGTCCTCTCCATAATTTTGTTGAACATCCAGCTAGTATTGGAAACTTTTGAAAGCATTTCTTCATGCTAGTTCATGAAGCATATGTTCGGATGAAAGAAGTGACTTCCTCCAGTTCATGTGCATTTGATGCAAGTTGCCGCCGTGGATTCGAGAAAGTCAATGTTGCTTCCTTTGGAATCATACCAAATCGTTCATGCATACGTGCGAAGTATTCTGTAGTTCGGAGACTTGCAACCTTCATTCTATATGTATCCCTAGCACACCAAGCCACCGATTGATTTGTTCAAGGAGAAGAAGTTCCTTCTTAAGAGTATACCTTATGCAAGGACGTCGATATCCTCGATGATGGTTCCCCACCTGAACTCGGTAGTGTTTAATTATAAGACTACTACGTGGCCATGCTTGTCTGGGACAATGTGTTCACATGTTTGTAGCAGAACCAGCTCATGTTTTGGAGCTTACCACCATAGTTCATGCCCCGAGAATCTTGCAACGTTATCTCGTCGATTTGTGTTGCAACCTTTTATTTCCTTTCTAGTCTCGATCAGTCTGGATTATTTTGACACCAACCAGATCTGAATCTCAGGCAGATATGATGGTTGGAACGTTTCTCAAGAACTATAACAATGGTCTCACCGTAACCGGTAAAGTGGATGTCGTGGCTGACACACCCAGCCAGAAGACCTATTATTGTAGTATCTTGATTGAAGATGTTGGACACCTCCCCATAAGGACTTCGTAGGATTTACCACCATAGTTATTCCTTATGGATTCTTGTGCTCCCGAAGTCCGACCTTTTACTTGATGTTTTGGGAACCAAACCATTTTAATTAATGGGTTGCACTAGCACATCAAGGAGAACATTAGAAGCGGAATGCTAAATGTCTCTCGGTCGATCATCCAGATTTTGTTTACTTGGCTTCGCTAAGGTGAAATCTGAGAAAGTGTTATCTCCTTTTGCATCTGCATCGTCCATCACCATTCATCATGGTAGTATGTTGTGTTGACCAGGATCCTTGACACGGATATTAGTAAAACCTTGATGAATATGGAAATGCTCAAAGTTCTTGAGAGCACGCGCAAGTGCTAGGTTTTATCGTCGACATTAATTGCATAGTGCTCTCAGTTTCCTCGGTTATGCTATAAATTTTCAACAGTAGACTCACTCTCTACTGATTGAGCCTCCCCCCCACTTACCAGAATCATTCCCATCATTTGCATGTTGTTCCCAGCTTGCACCGCCATCGTGCCACCGTACTCTGGATTACCCTTCTCAGTAATTACTCTGGATCATTTTCAAAAGTGGTCCTACCATGGGTCTCATCTATTTTCAGTGACCAGCAAAATTATCCCTTGTGTTTTCTTCAACAAGGTAATCCACATCATCCATACTAGTCCGAGTATGCCATTCCTTCGAACTCTGCCAAACGATTGATGTGATTTGCCTTAGGCTGATATAGAGAGTCTCAATGATCTCTATATCAAAGGTAATTCTTTTTGCCACTTAAGGTAATAATTCTACAAATCACCCTGCTCCAAGTTTTCTCGTATGGTATCATGGCACCTCAACTCCTCGCTATGTTGACAACCGTTCACCACCTTCTTAAGCGTGAAATTGTTGTCTACCTAGTGAACCTTCGTCATCTGCTTTACTCCATTCCTATGGATGTATGCTTCGTGTCTCAGTTCGAGAGATGTTTAAATGATTCACCCCGTGAGTTGATCTTGAGTTGTTCGATCTTCAAGAAGACCGATCTTTCTAGAGTTCTTCTTTTCCTCTCATTGTCATGTAGTAGAGCTCTCAGAGCAAGACATCGAGACAATGATGGTGATCTAATCAATGTTCTTATGAAGGGTAACCTGGATCGTGAAGATTGTGTTAGGTTGCGTTCCCCCTTCGTCTTACCCTACGCTTGAATCTCGGGTCGAGATTCTTGTTTAGTGGGGGTGAGTTGTCACATCCCTAATTCTGGTCTGACCTAGGCTAGCTTCATGCGTGCATCATGTTTAAATTCAAATGAAACTTGAATTGAGGAATTTTCAAAAGCCTCAGAAAACCTCTAAAAATAACCAACATTTAAATCTTCTCAAATGAGTCCAAGAAAATGTTCCTGTTATTCTATAGAAATATTGGTAAGAGGTAAAATTCAAACCAATATTTTTGGAGTCACAGAAATATTTATTTTGGCCATTTGAATTAATCCAATAACTATTTTCTTTGGATTTATATTTAATATATATTAAATATGACTCCAATAATTCTGGAAGTTTGTGAGTGGATTTGTATATATTTTAGCAAGCCATATAATAACCTACAGAATTTATTAAAATGATTTAGTTGCTAAACTAAATCAAAACAGAGGAAGAAAAATAGATAACAGAAACAAATAAAAGAGAGAGAGAATCTTACCTGGCCGCAGCCCACCTGGCAGGCCCAGCACTATGTTGGCCCATGCCAGCTAGCTGCTTCGTCTTGCCAGGCAGGCACAGAGGTGACGCCGGCGACCACGAGCTCGCCACGGCGCCTCTTGCTTGCCGCTTCGCCCTGGCTTCTTCGGGAGATGCCACGCGGCCCCCTCGGACCCCTCTCACTCTCCACCGTCCACACCCTCTTCCCTGGATCTCTCTCTCACTCACCCGAACGCAGCCGTCACCGCTGACGAGCTCCCGCACGGCCACAGCAATCCCCGAGCCCCTCCGACGCGCCCCCGAGCTCCGCCGTGACGCCCCCTTCCTCTCCACCGAGTCGCGCCCCGCCGGAAGCCCTGCAGCATCGTCCACGACATCGTCTTCAACCTCTGGCTGCCGGCGAACTCTTCGGGGAGTCGCGAGCTCCAGTCCCTCCCCGGCCTCGCCGTTGCCTCTACCGGATTCGCCGTGAGCCCCTGCCTCTTTCCCCTCTCTCCCCATGCTCGTCCGCGCCTTCTAGCCACCATGGCCATCGGAGCCAATTGCTCCTCGCCACCGGCCATGTCACCGCCGCGGCTACGGCCGTGCAAGCACGCGTCTGAGCTTACCACTGATCTCACCGCACTCCAGTGAGTCGAACACGACCGTCCATGGCTCCTCCCGTGCCTCGCACCGCCCACACCGTTGGTGCCCGAACTCCGGCCGTCGCGGAAATGCTCGCCGCTGTCAACTCCGGCCATCCCAGCTACTGCCGCCACCACCACTAGATGCGCGCGAGCCCCAGCTACGCATAGGACCAAACCACGGTCGATTTGGTCGACCGTGGGCAAAACCTGAGCCACTCCAGGGTGCCTCCGCCGCGGCTTGAGGTCGCCGCCGGCCAAACTCCGGCGTGCCGACGTGGCCGCGTATTTAGTGCTAATCACCGCCAGCTAAACCACCCACAGACACTGACAGTGGACCCCACCACAATAATTAAGTATAAGATTATTTCTGTTGAGGATTAGATTAAGTAAAGTGGGCCCTGACTGTCAGGGTTGACCTGGTCCCACCTGTCATCCACCCAATCCAGCCCTGTTACACTGACCCGTGGGTCCCAGCCATCAGGTTTGACCTGGCTGGCGATGTTGACCTGCTGAGGTCAGGATGACCTAATGCTGACGCAGTAAACATTTTCTGGTATTAAAATAAATCAGAAATGATTTATAAATTCCAGAAAATACCCAAAACTTCTAAAATTCGTAGAAAATCAACAGTAGCTCCAAATTAAATAATTTATATATGAAAAATGATCAGAAAAATCCAATCTATCCATCTGCACTGGTTTCATGCATGTTAGAACACATTAACCTTGCTGCTTAGGTGAAACAAGTTAATGCACTATTATGACCTCTTAAAATGGGTTTGCATTTGAATCTTTGGTTCAAATGGACTCCTCTCATTCTGTTCTAGCTTGCATTAGCCAACACACATTCTTATTGCCATGTCATAGCATGCATCATATTGTGCATTGCATTGATCGTGTTTCTTCTCTGTTTGTCGGTGTTGTTCCCCCTCGGTAGACGTTGTATCGACGTTGTGATCATTGACACTGATGAAGACTCAATGCTATCTTCAGAAGTGCCAGGCAAGCAAAACCCCCTTGTTCCTTCTGATACAATCCTACTCTCTCGCTCCTGCTCTCTTTTATTGCATTAGGACAACAACGATTCATCTGTTACTTGCTGCGGTAGCTGAACCCTTTATCCTCTGCATGACCTGTCAGTGCCACAGTAAATAGATGAAACCCACTAGCATGAGTAGGAGTTGTTTGAGCCCTGTTGTGCCTACTCATTCATGCTTGTTTGTCATGCCTGCTACTGCTTAGAGTTGAGTTAGATCTGATTCATCGGGGATGAATCAGAGGTGTGTGAACATGTCCTACAGTGTGTGAGCTAAGTGTGTGAACAAGATTTGGTAAAGGTAGCGGTGAGAGGCCATGTAGGAGTACATGGTGGGTTGTCTCATTGAAGCTGTCCTTAGGAACTGAGTTCTGTGTTTGTGATCCATGAAACAGCTACTACCATGCATTGGGCCCTGAAATATGACCCCACTCAACTTCTTAATCACCCTTGTCCTCTGTCCAGGAGTTGCAAGTAGTCTCTGGAGTTTGTAGTATGCTGGAGGCCGTGGGCATCGCTGACCCGAGGGGTGGGCTGTGATGCGGTAGGCACGTGGCACGGTGTACCGGGCGCCGGTTTGGTGTCTCGGGAACCCTGCACACATCGTTCGGGGGCCGTATGTGGAAACTTCGGCCGGACTCCCTGCGGATGGAACCTGGATAGGCGATAAACCTGGACTAGAGACTTGAGTGTTTAGGTAGGTCGTGGTCTACACCCACGTCGGCTTTCGCTTGAAGTCTGCCGAGCACATGTCGTGTGCAGACGCTAAGTGGTGGAAACATGTATGAAGAAGTACACCCCTGCAGGGTTAACATCATCTATTAAAATAGCCGTGTCCACGGTAAAGGACTTCTGGGTTGCCTATGACAGTTCATAGACAAGTGGAAGCGGATACTCTAAAATGCGCAAGATAAGCGTGAGTGCTATGGATGGCGTTCTCGTAGGGAGACGGGAGCGGATCCACAGTGGTGTATTGGTTGGTGAATATGTGGACTCGTCTGCGCGACCTCAAAAGAGTTACTTGCAGTCGTAGTTTAGGATAGCCACCGAGTCAAAGCTGGCTTGCTGAAGTTAAACCCCACCATCCACTTTGTTGATAATGATGCATATGTAGATAGTTCTGATGTAAGTCTTGCTGGGTACATTTGTACTCACGTTTGCCTATTTTATGTTTTTGCAGAGAGACTTCAGTCTCACTAGTAGTTCCTCGTGGACTTCGACGTTTAGCTTGTTACCTCAGCTACGATCTTGTGCCCTCCGCAGGATCTGGTAGATAGTCAGGCTTCTCAGCCTTTTTCATTTGTAGATGTCTGTACTCAGACATGATAAGCTTCCGCTTGTGCTTTGACTTGTATGCTCTGAATGTTGGGTCATGAGACCCATGTTTGTAATATCTCGCTCCTCGGAGCCTATTGAATAAATACTTGAGTTGTAGAGTCATGTTGTGATGCCATGTTGTATTTGCACATATCGAGCATATTGTGTGTATGTTATTGAAATGCTTGGTATGTGTGGGATCTGACTAACTAGTTGTTTATCCTTGGTAGCCTCTCTTACCGGGAAATGTCTCCTAGTGCTTCCACTGAGCCTTGGTAGCTTGCTACTGCTCCGGAACACTTAGGCTGGCCGACATGTGTCCTTCTTCGTTCATGTGTCTGTCCCTTCGGGGAAATGTCACGCGGTGTCTACCAGAGTCCTGTTAGCCTGCTACAGCCCGGTTTTCCAGAGTCCTGCTAGCCCAGTTGCTACAGCCCGGATTCACTCGCTGTTGACCGACACGTTCGTTGTTGGGTCATGTATGCCTGTCCCTGTAAGTTAGTGCCACTTTGGGTTCACGACTAGCCATGTCAGCCCGGGTTCTTTGTCATATGGATGCTAGCGGCAATATCATCACTACTAGGAAAAGGCCTACTAATGGCGCACCGGTTTTGCCTACTAATGGCGCACTACCGGTGCGCCATTAGTAGTATGCCACTAGAATTTTTTTACTAATGGCGCACCACTGGTGCGCCATTAGTATCTGGTATACTAATGGCGCACCAAGCAGTGCGCCATTAGTATGTAACACCATGTGCCATTAGTATGCCTCCCGGGGGGGCATATGTAACCATTTGCTTTGTCATACTAATGGCGCACTCTGCCTTGATGCGCCATTAGTATCCTTTGGCATACTTATGGCGCACTCTGCCTTGATGCGCCATTAGTATGAATATTTGGGTTTTTTTTGCTTTTCTAATTTTTGCACAGGTTACAAAATATATTATTGGACAAAATATAGACAGCAGCACACAGCAATAGCAGATTCATCGAATACAATAGAAGATTAGTCTCCGAATACAATTCATCATATTAGTCTCCGAATTCAAAAGACGAACAAAGATAAAACATTACAAGTCTCAAGACCGTGAGTATCGAGTTTGTCTTCACATTACAAGTCGATATCGATCATCTAAACTACCATCACATAAAAGAGAGCTGCGGTCATCACTATGAGCATCATCGCGATCAAACTGGTCTTCATCCGGTTCCTCCAACGCTCCCTCCTCTCTCCCGCTAGATAGCGGGCGTATCTAGATTCAGCCTCCGCCCTAGTGGTGTACCGTTTGTAACTGTTACCGCTGAAATGGTGAACCTGTCTCTGACACTCCTCCCAGTCGTCGTAGACTCCGGGAACCTTACCCTTGTACACGACATACGACGACATCTCTATGCAGAAGCCAAACAACAGACAACAGACAATACATAAGCAATATGTAAGTATGCAACAAAAGGATCGGAAGAGAAAAGCAAGACATTAATAGCACGATTCATGATCCTACTAATAAATAGCATCGATTACATCTAAGTTGAATGACTGTCCAAACCAAAGAGACATACGAATTCATTAAAGTTTAATTACAACATGAGCCAATCAATGTTTCAGAACTACACATCACTACTTTCGACTCGACTCATCGGACAGGAGCGTCGATGAAGCCGTCGTCTGTCGTGATGGTCATGAAATCGCGGTTGTTGTCACCCTGCATTTGTAGCGTTCCATCTATCTCATTGTTGGACGGTTTATATCTGAGGTAGAACTGCCCCGAGGTATGAAGGACATCTTGATGGATGATGTCCGCAAACCCCAACTGGATGCGAAAGAATTCTTGTCTGAGGTCCGCGTCCTGGGTAGCCGACAACCTCGCGGCCCAATCTTTGAGACTATCTGGTAGCATAAGTTGATGATGGTCCCTTACGATCGCCCACATGTGATGGAGGGCGTAGTAGGCATCCTTCTGACCGCCAGGCAGCTGCTTGACGCAGCAGAAATTCGTATTGTGTGAGAAGGTGTGCTTGCCGTACTTACGAACTGCCCTGGTGAAGGTGCCTCCAGATTTGGCGTAGCCGGGGAGAACATCATCAAGAACTTTCTTGACATTTGTGTAGTCTATCTTGGAGTTACAGTTCGGGTCGAAATATGTGGCCATGGAATATTTCGGGCTTAAGAAGATGAGTGTGCAATGTGTGTCACTGCACAGAACATGGTATGTTAGAAAAAAAAGAACGATCAAAATCTAAGAAATCATATGTTACGAGGCGGTTAAGGGATGACTTACTCGGGAAAGTAAGCCACAAGGAAGTTATCCTTATCTGGGTTTGCCAGAATGACGCCTTCGAGGTGTGAACTCGCAACTTGGCGGTCCCCAGCGCTGCTCAAGTGCTTGGCATGCATGTAGAAGGGGTCGACTATCACGATGTCCGGGGTCTTGTCTCTAATGATCCGCATCTCCATACTCAGCGAAAATAGCCGAACGAAGGTGTAGTGCAGCGGATGAAGGTTAAACATAGCAAAGATGTCATCAAACCGCAGGACGATTGTACCCCCGATGTCGCCATCCACAAAGCCCTTGCCCTCTGGCACCTTGGCCACGAAAACCGGGTATGCCACATCATTCTCTCTGAGACGCCGCTTCTCCAAAGAAAGAACACTGTCGTGGAGACTCCGCATAGCACCGGTTGCAGCATTCAGCATATTTGGCGGTAGCATCGCCCTACCCACCACATGCACCCTCCTCGAGATATCCTTAGGTGAAGGTGGCCCGTCCCGAGCACGGATCAAACTCGGTGCCGGCTGGCTCGCACCGGCGCCTTTGTTAGTCATTCGCTTCCGTCCCTTCTTCTTGATCTCCTGTAATGGGACCGAGTTCTGCTCACAGACCGCCTTCTTGAGCGTGTTGGGTCTGATAATATTTCGCACCTCAGCTATCTGAGGCTCGGTGAAGGCGGGAGCTGGAGGCGTGTCCTGAGAACTGAACGCCAGGCGACGCCTGTTGCAATTGGATTTCTCCGCCGTACCAGCTAGATCGCGGTCGTCTTGGTTGGGTTCTTGAGAAAGAGGCCCGCAGAACTCGTCAGCGTACCCATGTTCGGCAAAGTACTTATCAACTTTGGTAAATGTACCGTCGTCGTTGTCGTCGCCGTCCGGATCCTGTGCCATAGGGCTGTCCGGATCCTGTGCCATAGGGATGTCCGGCAGGTCCGGTAGCCTTGCGGCATTCTTGCCATGGCTTGGCGCCGGCACGACTGGCGGTCTTGTCTGTGGGGTGGTGTCCCTCGCCCCCAAACGAATCTGGCTCTTCGGCCAAAGCAGGGGCCAGTTTACGCAGGCGCTGAGGGTCATCTCATCTTCTTCATCGGCCCCAACGGGTCGAATCGGAAGTAACAGCTCGTCGCAGCCTGGCAGCACCCGAACCACTTCAACCCTATACACTGTGGGTGCCATCATATTACCGTGGAATATGCGGTTGCCCGGTTGAACGATTCTGCCCTTGGCGACATCAACCAACTCGGCACCCACGAAGTGTAGAAGAGTGCAAGGAACGTCGGCGGCGCCCTGCGAAAACATGTACAGGGCGTCAGGGATGCCCAGTTAAAGGCAAGGAGATGAAGTCATCGGCCGAGAGGCTTAGTTATCGTGATGTCGTCGAGCTCGGCTAATGTCGAGGCACCGCCAACTGCGGGCATGCAACTGACGGAGGGGGCGCTTGCTGGCGAGGTGCCGGCCGGCGTACACCCGGTTGCATTAAGCTCCAATGCCCGTGCCGGCGCCGGAGACACGAATACCGCCTCCGCCGGAGACACCAATGGCGCCGCCGCCGGAGACACCAATGGTGTCGCCTGCACGCTGTGCGAGTTGCTGGCCGAGAAGCTGGGAACCGGGGGAGGCCCCTGTTGGCCGCCTGCAATCCACGTCGTCAGCCCATGAATCAACGTAGGCACCATGGCGTTGAGCTTCGTTCCTAGTTTTTGTTCCACTTGCTCTTGGACAAGCTCCGGAATCCACACCACTTGTGCCTTGAGTTCTTCAACTTCGTGTGTCTGGCTTTCCGAGATGGTTTTTTTCTCCTTCTGCACACCAGCGATATAGTATGACCCCCATTTTGTGGACAAGCCTTTACCGGCCACACGACCAGCTGACGTCGACTTAGTGATCTTATCCTTGTTTTTCATTACGTTCAACGCCCTATTTAAAGGGGTGTCGAACGGGGAGCTCTGAGACGACCCCGCGCTACTGCTTTCAGTGTCCTGCGAAAGGAACGTGAACCATTTAGAAATATTGGGGATTTAATTAGAGTGCAACCATATGGAGCTAATTACGCGGGGGTGTATTCCTTACCAGAACAAGCTCAAGCGCCCTGGTCTTCAGATCCGTGGTAAGCTCCTTTGTTATCGGGTCCTCCTTGTACCGGGCCCTGACATAGTTCCTGATCTGCTTGTTACCGCTGTATTTCTCGAAGCGGGGCGGTAGGCCTTGCTCGGCACGCTCCGCGTCCTCCTTGTCCCATATAGGCTCCGCCACTCTGTAACCGCCGGGACCGAGTTTGTGTTCCCCTAAGTTCAACTCCCGCATTTCTTTCCCCCACTGACTTGATTCGGAGGTTGCACTGCTCTCGCACTTGATCTTGAACTCCTTGTACTCATCTTCGCTCATCAAAGGATATTTCGCCTTGATCTTCTCATAACTATCACCTTTATCAATCATTCTCTTCACCGCGCTTCTCCAAGTAGACAGGGCCGTGCTCATCTTCGTGAGGGCGGCACTGTTCACTTTATTCCCTGAGAGGCGTGTGTTTTCAAATTCGGCGGGGAACTTGTATCGTTCGTGCAGCTTCGTGAAGAGGAGGTTGTGCAAATGCCCTCGGTCCTTATGCCTAAGGTTCTCGGTGTTGATCGAGACGGTGCTCCGGAGAAGGCAGCCGAGCTGAACCGAGTACCCCTTGACTATATGTTTGGGTTCCGTTGGATTCCCGTCGGAGTCCACTTGAGTGAATTCCTCCTTGAGGGTGCGGAGCGTATTCGGGCGCCGGTCCTTCCTTTGCTTCTTCGGTTGGCTGCCATCTGTGTGTGCGCCGCCATCATTAGTGGTGGCATCCTCGGCGGCACCATCAGTGGTGTCATCCCCGACGCTTGTGTAATCAGGATCGGTGTCTTCCGCGGCGTCCTCATAGCGGTGAGGTTGTTCCTCCATCTCCTGGGACAGCTCCCAGAATTTCTTGCCACCCGAACCACCGGCCTCATCGTTGTGGGCCATGTTTCACTCTAAATAGGAAAAAAGTTTGGTCAAAAAGTTGGTTATTGTCAAGGAACAAGATCATGGTCTCATCATTTAGGTTTTGTCGACACCGAGGCACCCTAAAAGCCTAAGCTTTCATCATTTAGGGTTTGTCGATGCCGAGGCACCCTAAAAGCCTAAGCATACATCATTTAGGTTCTCATCGACACCGAGGCATCCGGGGCAGCCAAGTTAAGTTTTCATCATTTAGGGTTTATCGATGCCGAGGCACCCTAGGTTGGGCCTAATCACTTGGCTCTATTGCCACCTATGTTGGGTTTATCATCTAGGGTTTATCGATGCTAAGGAGAATTCTAAGTTGGGCCTAGTCACTTGGCTCTATTGCCACCTATGGTTTAATGCAGCAAGAATAAAGGGGTAGTTGATCCTACTTAATTAAGTACTAAGATACCCCGGCCCTTGCATTAGTTGCAAGTACCCCATATGTCCTATTTTTAGCAAAGTCATGCTAAAATTCATGGAAAATTTCAGCATGACCTTTGCTAAAAATAGGACATATGGAGTACCCGAATTTGCTGGAACGGAAGTTAATCAACATTCCGGCAAACTCAAGGGCCTCTCAGGGTACCTGCAAATTCATCAGGACACGATCGTCGGAGACAAAACCCAGCAAACTAGCACCACAATGTGCCTCTACTTTCATATGGATGAAAAGGCCACAGACCATATGGTCCTCTGCTTTCATATGGACAAAAATCAGCTCAACTTATGTGAGCTTCCATTCCAGATCTAATAGCAGCAAGTTGTTCACTTGTAGCTGAACTTATGTGAGCTGCCTTCAAGAAAAGAAATCTGCAGTGGCACATCTGCTCTCTGAATACATTGGCAAGAAACAAAACAACACCTAGTACCATCCATATGCTATGGCCGTATCATGCAGTTTAACTAAGCACTAACAGGTAATTATATAACAGAAAACTTGGCGCGTACGTGTCACTTAGCTTGGGCAAGCAACATACCTCGTCCTCTTGGTTAGTCCAAACAAGCTGTAGGCTGAGCCTCAACTCACCACCTGCACATTTTACAGCACCCATGAAATGAAAAACTAAACATAATTGTCAACCAACAAAACCAAAACACAAACAGGACTTCGAATTTTCACGACTAGGAAGAAAAACAGGGTTTTCAACTACTATATTCAGTTTCATGGCATTAGTTGAACAGTTGAAAAAGAACAAGCTTCATTTAAATATCTTGCTCCTAACAAACATAACTAATGTCAGTACTCAAAAAATAGAGTGACCACACAGGGAGCAAACAAACTATTCACTTTTTATTTCTTCAGAATTGGACCAGACAGAGAACAACTCCTTGGAAGCAACATAGGCAAATTGATCTGATCCTGAGACTCTTAGCTCCTATACTCACCACCTGTATACCTCTTTGATATTAGTACCAAAGATGGATCAAAAGTTATATTGCAACCATCAAAGTAAGTCTGAAGCATGCCGTAAATTGTTCACACTAGATAGAGCGGGAACCAAAACTTGGACCGATCGATCTTTTGTAAAAAATGGAATTTTTCCCGATTTGTTTGTTGCAGTTTGAGATTCAACAAAGAAACTCCAAGAATATCCAACTATTTTGTTTAAGTTACTAATGATAGCTGGGTATGTACATACATCTTGGGTGGTGCTCTATATACTTAACTAATATAGCTTCAGCTTGTCGAATCACCCAAAGCACTAGCAGCAACATGAGCAGCATTACATATACTTAACTAATAAACAACATTTCCTTACCTAAGCTCTGCTCATTGTCCAAAATAATCCTAATTTACTCTCAAATGTACAGCCCTGCATCTCAAAGTGCATCTTCCTGCCACCCATCATCAGAACTAAAAATGGCATTTACTTTAACTTTGTGGCAGTAGAAATCTGGCTCCTACAACCTCCTTCAGCATACTAGCTAGTAGAAAAATCCTAATTTGTGATGTTACCTGATACTAGCTAGTAGAAAACAAATTGAACAGAGGATGCAAG
>NC_041386.1:669764714-669775932 GCF_002162155.2 Triticum dicoccoides | reverse complement strand
TGGGCGGGAGGACGTCGAGGGCACTCGGCTCGGGGACGGCGAGGGAGGCGGCGCTCGGCTCGGGGACGGCGAGGGAGGCGGCGCTCGGCTCGGGGACGGCGAAGGAGGCGAGGGGGCGGCGAGGGGGACGGCGAACACGGGGGGCAGCGGGTGAGATCGATGAGGCAGGGGAGAGATTAGAGAGATTGGGGACTTAGTGTGGGGGGGAAGCTTTCTAATGGCGCACCTCCCTCTCGTGTGCCATAAGTATGACTATTCTAATGGCGCACCAGCGCTCGGTGCACCATTAGAATTTTGTTTTAATCTAGCCCACTAGCCCTATCTACAACCTAACCCTATCTACAACAGAACCCACCCACTAGCCCGACTGGTCAGCATGCAGCACACACACCAGGAGGTCCTGGGTTCGATTCCCAAGCTCCCCAATCTTTTTTTATGCATTTTATATGCTGTTTTTTATATTTATTTGTGTTTAAATATGTTCAAACTTGTTTAAATCATAACAGTAATATTTTTTTATAAAACAGTAATAATTTTTTAAAAAATATGTTCAAATTTGTTACTTGAAAATATCATCGGCGGCGGCGGTGGAGCGGGGGACGGTTGCGGTGGGTCGTCGGTGGCGGTGGAGCTAGCGGGGGAGGGTGCGGGTGGGATCGAGATGGAGGGCGATCGAGATCAAGTGTCCTCATGAATTCAAAAAGTGCCCATGAAATTTGTTACTTGAAAATATCATCGGCGGCGGCGGTGCACCGGGGGAGGGTTGCGGTGGGTCGTCGGCGGCGGTGGAGCTAGCGGGGGAGGGTGCAGGTGGGATCGAGATGGAGGGGGAATCGAGATCGAGATGGAGGGGGATCGAAATCAAGTGTCCTCATGAATTCAAAAAGTGCCCATGAAACTTAAAAATATTCATGATATCAAAAAGTGCCCATGAAATACAATCGAGAAATGAAGACTACGATTTCAATACAATCGATCTTAGCTAGCTATCTGTTCACAATCTTCTTGCCGTTCTTTTTCGCAAATGGAGTTCTTCTGTGGAACGGACGTCCTTTAGGTAGGGTGGTCCTGCTTCTTCTTGTGGTGTGTGCTGCTACTTCATCGTCGTCGTCATGTTCGATCTTCGGGTCGCCGTACTTGTCGAAGTCTTGCTCATTGGCTACTCCATCCATTCTGATGATCTTCCTTTTGCCTCTCCTCACGACAACACGACTGGGCTTTGACGGGTCGGTAATGAAGAAGCATTGGTCCACTTGGGAAGCCAGTACCCATGGCTCATTTTTCGCGGTGACGTTTGCGCCCGCGGTCTTGGATTTGGCTTTGGGTATAACCATGGTGGTGAAATACCGGTCTTCTTTTAGGACGCTCTTGGCCCATCTGACACGGAACATGGGGACCTTCTCTCCAGCGTGGCTCAGCTCCCAGATCTCCTCGATCCTTCCGTAGTATCTGTCCTTGTCGTTGACGGTGTAGGATTCCATCGTTACCCCGGAGTTCTGATAACCACCACTCTTCATGTCCTTGTTCTCGATGTAGAATGTGTAGCCGTTGATATCGTACGCCTCATAGGTCATCAGGTTGTGCTCAGCTCCCTGTGACAAGGCGAATATGAGTTGTTCTTCCGTGGAAGAATCCTCATGTAAAGGGTACGGCAGAAGCTTCTGCTTGAACCAACGCATGAAACATGAGTTGTGCTCTTTGATTATATCTCCCTCCGTCAGCTGTTGGCCTCGGTCATTGTACGTCTTCTCAATAAAGGTTTTGTGCTCTACCACCCAAGGATCAACCACGTCTATGTGTTGTACGCGACTAGGTTTGCTCTTTCAAAGTCGGCGAGTCGACCCTTGAAGTCGACATGCATTTCACGGCAACCCTCACGGTGACCCCATCCAGCGAGCCTGCCGAGGTGCCTGTTGACGGGCAGACCAACGGGGTTCTCGATGCCTAGATAATTTGTGCAGTAGGAGATGCACTCTTCGGTCAGAAAGCCCCTGGCTATACTTCCCTCTGGACGTGACATGTTTCGAACGTATCCTTTGATGACACCATTCATCCTTTCGAACGGCATCATGCTGTGCAGGAACGTCGGCCCGAGTTGGATGATATCCTCCACGATATGGACCAGCAGATGCACCATAAAGTCGAAGAATGCGGGTGGGAAGTACATCTCAAGCTCGCATAGTATCACCACGATCTCTTCCTGTAGCCTTCTGAGTTGCCTCACGGCAATGGACTTCCGAGAGATGATGTCGAAAAAGTTGCATAGGCCAAATAGCGTTTCACGGATGTGCACGTCCATGATCCCACGGATTGCAACTGGAAGTATCTGCGTCATCAGCACGTGACAGTCGTGAGACTTCATCCCGCTGAACTTCTGCTTCACTGGGTCTAGGTATCTTCTTATCTTCCCCGCGTAACCGTAAGGAAGTTTTACTCCTAGGAGGCAGGTGAAAAACTGCTCGATCTCCTCCTGACTTAGAGTGAAGCACGCGGGAGGGTAGTCATTTCCGGTCTTCTTGGCCTTTTTGCCTTTGCGACGACTTTTTGTGTCCTGCTTCGCCTCATCATCATCATCATCATCATCATCATCATCATTAGCGTGAAGCTCCTGCCTGATGCCCATTGATTTCAAGTCTGCCCTTGCTTTCGGCCCATCTTTGGTCCTCTCTGGCATGTTGAGCAGGGTACCAAGCAGACTCTCGCACACGTTCTTTGTGATATGCATGACATCAAGGCTGTGAGGCACACGGTGGATCTTCCAGTACGGCAAGTCCCAGAAAACAGACCTCGTTTTCCATACCTTCAGCAGCGGCTCTGGTGCCTTTCGCTTCTTTCCCGGCTGTGGTGCATTTTGCTTCTTTCCCGGCAGTGGGCAGTCTTTCCAATTTTTCAACAACTCGTCTATTTCCTCGCCGCTCCTTGTACACGGGCATTTTCGGGGTTCGATTTCACCATCGAACAGATCCTTACGTTTCCTCCAGGGGTCATTGTCGCGAAGCCACCTTCGATGTCCCATGAACACGGTTTTCAAAGACCCGGGTTCTCTATCTAGCTGGCGATACGTTGTGTCATCCATGCACCTTACGCATCCAGAAAATCCGTGGAGTACCTGCCCCGCGAGATATCCGTAACCGAGATAGTCGTGCACCGTCGTGAGCAGTGCGGCTCTCATAGGGAAATATTCTTTCTCTGCGGCATCCCACGTATTGGCTGGCGTTTTCCATAGCGTGTCTAGCTCCTCCTTCAGCAGCCCCAAATACAGATTGATGTCGTTCCCTGGTTGTTTCGGCCCTTCAATTAGCATACTCATGTGAATGTACTTCCTCTTCATGCACAACCAGGGGGGAAGGTTGTACATCCACACAAACACAGGCCAGGTGCTATGTGTGTTTCTCTGGCTGCCAAACGGATTGACTCCATCGGTGCTCGCGCCCAGCACGATGTTCCTTGGATCCTTCCAAAATTCTGGGTATTCGAAGTTCAACGCTTGCCACTGGCTCGCATCCTTAGGGTGACTCAGCATCTTGTCTTTTTTATTTATCTCCAGATCATTTCCGTCATCTTCCCGCTTCTTCTCCTCCCTATCCGCGTGCCAACGCAGGAGCTTTTCTACCTTAGGGTCCGCAAAATACCGCTGTAGACGAGGAGTGATCGGAAAGTACCACACCGATTTTCGAGGAGCTTTCTTCCTCTTCTTGTATCGAGTGACACCGCACACCGGACATATGGTAGACTCCGCGTGCTCGTCCCGATAAATGATGCAATTGTTCATTCATACATGGTATTTCACGTGCGGTAAATCCAGAGGACACACGATTTTCTTCGCCTCCTCAAAACTGGTCGGGCACTTGTTCCCCTTGGGAAGACGTTCGTGCCAGAATGACATGTTCTCGTCGAAGCATGCGTCGGTCATTTTGTGTTTTACCTTCATCTCCAGAGCCATGAGCGTTACTTTCAGGCAGGTATCCTCGGGCCTGCATCCTTCATACAATGGAGTAACCGCGTCTATCTCCAGTTGATCCAGCTTGGCTTTCTCTCGGGCGGCAGCTCTTGCGTTATCCGTCTGCTTGAGAAGCAGCTCTTGAATATGAGGGTCCTGCACCCAGCCTCCATCGTCGTCTGCTCCGGCATCTTCATCTTCATGATCATGCCCTTCGTCTTGATCTTCCTCATCATCATGTACGACATCTTCTACATGATGACTGTGTACAGCATCACCGCCGTGATCATGTCCTCGAGATTCTTCGTCTTCTCGCCCGCCCTCGCCGCGGTGGTACTTCGCTTGTTGCCCTTCCTCATTTCTTGCCCGACCCCCATGGACGACTTCATAGTCATCTTGATCACCTTGCCACCGATAGCCATCCATGAAACCACGCAAGAGTAGGTGGTCCCGCACCTGCCCGGAATCCGGGTCCGCAATAAGGCTCTTCAGCTTGCATCTTCGACACGGACATCCTATCTCCGTCTCATTCTTTTGAAGCATCTCGGACTTCGCGGAGCTCAAAAACCTATTCACGATGCCTTCGGTCATCGTGCGGACCATGGTTGCCTGCGGGGTAGAGCAAAACGATATTTTCGAACCAAGAAAAAATTTGGCATGACCTTCCCTAAAAATAGGACCAAAAAGAATGCATAGTGCCAAAATTCTCACGAAACGGAAATGAATCAACATTCCGGCAAAATATTGGCAACTATCGCATTTCAAATATCGGTACCTGCAAACACAAATATATATGCAACACCACAAACACAAGCAACACCACAAACATACATAGATCTAGCTAGGCCACAAAAAGTGCATGTGCACGTTGTTGGAGCGAGCTAGGGAGAAAAAAGTAGATCTACATCATGAAGATAGCTTTCCCCTTACTTACGTATCAGAAAAAGGTAATTTCACCACTTAATTTCAATGAATCTATGGTGGAAATGAGGTGAGGAGGAGGAGGCAGCCGAGACAAGCTTGGAGGAGGAGGTGGAGAGAATGAAGTGGGGAAAGTGAGTGGGTAGGTGGGCTGTCCAAAATATCTTGTTGGTCCCAGGTTACTAATGGCGCACCACCAGCAAAATGCGCCATTAGTAACTCTGTTACTAATGGCGCACCTGCAGGTGGTGCGCCATTAGTACTTTTTGCAGAAAAGTAAAAAAAATATGTATACTAATGGCGCATTGTGGAAAAGTGCGCATTCATAGTTTAAACTAGTAATGGCGCACTTTGACACGGTGCGCCATTAGTAAGTTTGCAAAAAAGAAAAAAAAATATATACTAATGGCGCACTATCTGCGTGGTGCGCCATTACTAGTTCTAACTAGTAATGGCGCACTTTGACATCATGCGCCATTAGTATGTATGGACAAATGGGAAAAAAAATCAATAGTAGCGGCGCACCGTGTGTCTGGTGTGCCATTACTGTCTTCCACACTAATGGCGCACCTCCAACCGGTGCGCCATTAATATATAGTAGTGGCGCACTATTTACCTGGTGCGCCTTTAGTATCAGTCCTATCTATAGCCCTTTTCCTAGTACTGCATATACGTGAGCCAAAAGGCGCAAACGGTCCCGGGCCAGGTAAGGTGGCACCCGTGGGAATACCGTGCGTGAGGCCGCAAAATGATATGATATGTTACATGCTAGATTGGTGTGACTTAGGATCGGGGTCCTGACAAAGATTTTACAGTTAATGCAGTATGTACCACACTATCTTTTGTATCAAGTACCAGACATCGGGTCCCCCGAGGAGCACTCGGGGACTGCCCTCTTTTATCTATATGATAAGTTCTACGCCCATGAATGTGTTATTACATTTTTTTCCGCCTTGCACCGGGTTCGATCGGTCGGCCTGGAGGCTTGCCGCCTTGTATTATGTTGGTACTACCTGCAGTCGGACAAGTAGTGTGTGAGCATCTAAGCCCTCTCTTGCCGCAAGCCCTAGCTCACAGAGCGACTGTTTGGCTGGCAAGAGTCAAAGGCAGGAAACGGTCCCCCACATGAAAAATTGCCAAGGACCAACGTACCTACATAACATAAGTCGGCTCCCCGCCTTAACGATCGGCTGCTGAGCAACTGGCCGACCGGCTTCTCACTCACCTTGCTACGTCCCAAAAAGCCGAAGTACTTGCCCTCCCAAAGGCCAAGCACTTGTCCCATCCAAGGCGACAGCCAAGGGAGGGCGGCAAAGGAAAAAGGCAAGAAGGACCAAAAAGCAAGCAAAGTAGGAGTCAAGCATAAGCATAGCACATGCTGAATAATATTTACATATGCAAGGCTTTCAAGCCGGAATTCAAACAAAGTTTTGAATACACCCCTAGTGGATGGAACTGCGGACACTTAACAAATGTTGTTCAAAAGATTACTAGGCTGGGAGAAAAGCTAAGGATAAGATAGCCGCCTAGGCCAAGGGCGCAACAGGAGAGTTTGGCAGGCTGGTGGAGTCGGTGGCGCCGGCTGGTGGAGTGTCCGGCTGGCGAGTCTCAGCTGTGTAGCACCCAGTAGCAGTCGGTGTGCTCGCACACGGCTCATTGCTTGAGGCACGGTCGAGTGGAGGCTGGCCGTCTGCTCCGCCTTCCGGCGCGACGTCCTCGCTCTCCTTGTCTTCGCCCTCGTTGCTCGAGGCAATCTCTTTTGCCGAGTCCTCGCCATCCTCCGGGTTCAGCCAGAACATGTCCGGTGGTAGCTCGGCGCCGTCCTCATTCAGCTCAGGGACGAAGACACTGGTGTCGGTGTAGTCGGTGATTGTTGCGGCGTGATGGATAATCGCAGGCCTCAGTGCCAACATCTCCTCGTGAGCCTCCTACCGGAACGAGGCCAACTGGGCTAGATCTAGCCCAGGGTACCATGCCCTGACGAACTCCAAGGCCCGCCTGGCACCTGCCTGGGCCAAAGAAGCCTTCCACGCCTCGAAGCGACCGACTGCCGTGTCCAGGCAGTTGGCAATCCGATTGGGGGTACGCGGAGCCTAGAAGCCTGGCCAGAGGGTAGAGACCACCTCGGTCCCGACGCACTGCAGCTGGTGGAGCATCTGGTGAGCTGGCTAGAGACGGGCCTGAATGGTGAGGATTTGCTCATCGAGCATCCGACGAGAATTTGGCGCAATCTCTGCGTCGACCTGCCTCCGCTCTTCACGGCTGGCTTCGATAGCCTGAATAGCGATGATGGCGTACCCAGGGAAGTACTCCGCGCAAAAAAAGAAAAAAGAAAGAGAAGAAGTCGGAAGCCGGATCGTACAACATGCGGCAGATAGAGGAAAGAGGAGAACAACTTACCATCGACCATATCCTCGATCCGACCGTAACCGTCGTTCAGCGCCGTCTCCTTGTCGGCCCAGTTCGCCACTTGGGCCTCGTACTCGGCCTGGAGGGCGGTCTCGCTGTTCTTCGCCTTCTCGAGGGCCGCCTTGTGAATTTTCTCTTGGTCGGCCAGCTTCTTGACCAGACGATCGTGCTCCTGGGCCAGCTTGCTGCGCTCCTCCTCCTTGGCGCACAGTGCGGTCTGGGCCTCGCCCAATTGCTGCTACATGCCGACGTTGGCTTCTGAAAAAACAACAATGAAGGATGATCGGCAAGCAAGAAAGAAACAAGAAGTCACAAGAAGAGAGACGACCCTACTTCTCAGCAGTCGGCCCGAATCTCGGGGACTACACCCAGCGGGTGCGCTGACGCGCCCCCGCAAGAAAGAGAAGGCGGAGTGCCTACTCTAGCTTTCGGATAAGTCAACCGTTTTCTGAGTCAGCTCCCGGACATGGGAGTTGAAGGCGGCCGCACGGAGATTATGGTAGTCCTACAACAAAGGCAAACAGGAAAGAAAACAAGTCAGCACCTGGACCTACTTGGAAGTTCCAGGCCGCCTGCTCAGCAGCCGGCCCGGAACTCGGGGACTACACCTAGTGGGTGCGTTGACGCGCCCCCATGGAAGAATACAAGAATCAAAGGCAAATAAGCATACCCGGATGGCCGCGCGCGATGCCAGGAACTCCTGGTTGTAAGTATGGAGGGAGGCGGCCTAAGCCTGGAGCCGAGCCCGGACGTGGCATGGAGCGGAGGGGGATGACGAGCTGTGGGGGTTGGCTGCGTGTGGCCTCTTCCGCCTGCGCCCTGGCCGCGGCATCAGCTTGCGCCTTGGCAGCCTCGTCCGCCTCCTCCTACGCCACCTTGGCCGCCGCCGCCTGCTGCCACTCCGCCTCCTCCCTCTCCTCGCGCGCCTCCCGTGCATTCCTCTCCGTCGCCGCCTAGATCTCGGCGAGCGGGTCCACCCGGCGGGAGTTGGCGGAGCCCTCGGCCGCCCCAACCATGGAGGTGGCGCCAGATTGCTCAAGAGAGAGCGGGGCCCTGAATCAAGCAAACAAAAAGAGTTCAGACTGGAGCTATGAGCAAAAAAGAAGAAGAAAGCGTAAGGGAAATCAAACACTTACGCGGATACCATCATGGGCTCCTTCACCGCCCTCCGAAGGCGGTTCGCCTTCGCGGGGGCCTCCTCCCGCCTGGTCACTGCCGCCGATCCCCTGGGCTTCTTTGGCCGACTGACGTACTTCGACATAATCCTGAGATATACTTGATAAACATGATTAGTCCCAACATGCATGTTGTCATCAACATCAAAATATGATTAAGGGAATGATTGCACTTTCAATATCCCCCTTTTTGGTAGTTGATGACAACATATATGCACAAAAAACATATCGAAAGAATTTGTTATGGAGCTCAATAAATAAAGAATAAGCATGAAGAGAGCTCCCCCTCAATATGATACCAACACAACCAAATCTCATACACAAGATAGTCAAGACAACATAAGCATTAAAATAGGCTCCATATAAGTTCATCACTCATAGCATAGAACATAAGTCTATAAAATCTCATAAAATTACTTCGATACAAGCTAATAAAAACATAACACTGAGTTTGATACAAGCTAATATCATAGAATCACATAGTGCCTACTCCCCCTTGTCACCAAATACCCAAAAAGGGGGGGGGGGTCATAGCACCATCAGGGAGCTTCATCATCATCATCATCATGAGCACCACTGCCACCAGCCTCGTCAAAGAATCAGCCCGCTCAGGACCCGAGGGAAAACCAAAGTCGGAAGGTGGCTCATCAGGGAGATGTTCATCGTCACTCACATCATAAACTCGGGAGTCTCTCAGACGAGCCTTCAGAGCATTCTTGGGAGTGACCATGCGAGTGACAATGTTGTGATGTTGGGAGCAATGAAAGGTGAACACCTTCATCATTGCAGAGTGAGCCTTTCCAAGAAAGCGAGCAATGCGCCCAAAGGATGCAGAACTGGAAGGAGTAGAACGAGCAGTAGGAGGAGGAACACTAGCTGCAGTGCGACGAGCAGGAGTAGAAGAGTCCTTGGGGACCCAATCATCCGCCATGTGAGGTGGAATGACCCATCGCTCATGCAAGTGAGTGCGGGCAATGGGAAATGGAGCAACACACTCGATAAAAGCCTGAAGAAAGGTGGCATGAGGAAAGGCCCGCTTGTGCTGAAAACTAGAGAGACGGATCTCATGCCACATAAAATGAGGAACATTTATCTTCCCCTTTGGAGATGCATAGAGGCGATGCATGAGATCAATGCAGTAGCTATTGCAAGACCCCTTGTCACCCATATTGGGATAGATGGTGCGGATGACACACTGATAGATGATGTAGGAAGGTGAGCGCCAAATGGAGACTTGGTTCAGACCCTTTTGTTTCTCCTAATTAGTCATATCTTCTATCGGTTTGAGAAGATCCACACAGACTTCAATGCCCTTGGGCCTATGGTTGGGGTCATCCTTGTGAATTTTGAAATCGGTGTCAGGAAACCCAAGGGAAGCAACAAATTGAGAATAAGACGCCGTGAGCACGGTGTCGGAGGTCATCCAAGTGACAGTGTTATTTGGACCAAAATAACATGTGGCATAGAATTGATGAATGGCAGCCTGGTTAAAGTCATGTTGAAATCCAAATGGGGCAGCAAGATTAGATGACCCAATGAGCTCAATAGCCCCCGGATATTTCGCCGGATGAGTACGAATATGCTCTAAGTCAATGCATACATGGAGAGATAAGCCTTTAGGAATGATGATAGTGGTAAAGATGTCAGCTTGGACATTAGTGCGAAAATGATTTCCCCAAGAGTCTCGAGCAACCGTAAATTGATCAACATCACGATGCAACTTAAGATAGGAAGCAATGGGAACCTCATTGAAACGCTTAACGTTGCGGCCGAGTGGTAAAGGAGGTTCAAGAGAGATATGACGAGCATCACCGTGAGGTTGCACCGGAGGAGGAGGAGGCATGAAGGTGGGCCTACGAGTTCCTGGATTGGGTGCGGAGGTGCGAACAGCAACAAAATCGGGCTGCTCCAAATCATCTAGTTCATCCTCATAGTCGGCTTCCTCCAAGGAGGAGTTGCTAGTAGAGCTATGAGGACGGGCGGCATGCTTCCGAGGACGAGCCCGCTCCTGTGAGTCATCGGAGCCAGCACGACGAGACATGCGAGATGGCCCACCGGTCACCTGCCACTACTAGGGAAAACGTTATACACAGAACTTTAGCAGTAGCGCTTGTTAAAAAAGCCCGCTACTGCTAGACAGCAGTAGCGCGTGCAAAATAACCGCACTGCAGATGCATATATATCAGTAGCGCGTCCCGCTGAAAACTCGCTACTACTAAATTTACAACCACTAAGTCGATGGGGTACACATAGTAGTAGCGATCTTTCAGAAACTGCGCTACCGCAAATTATCTTATAGCAGCGCGTTTATGTGTAAAGCGCTACTGCTAACGAAAATAAAATAACATAAAAAACAAATAGAAAAGTAAATGAAAATGAAAGAAATAGAAAAAGGATAAAGAAAAAATATATAATGTAAAGAAAAATAAACAAAAAAGGAAAAAAAAGATGAAGGCATACCAGTAGCGCGTTTGCCAAAACTACCGTTATTTTTGACTTAAGCCAAAAACGGTTTCCCCCGGGCCGCCACTTCTCCCCCAAATCCCTCGCCCCACTTCACCACTGTCTCCCCCACTTTGCCGCCATCTCCTGCCGGCGTCGACGCCGCACTCATCCTCACCGCCGTCGCTCGAGGCCGCCCAGCCTCACCGCCGCTACCTCTCGGGCCGCTCTCAACCTCACCGCCGCCACCCTCAACCTCACCGCCGCCACCCTCGACCTCACGCCCCCGAGCCGGCCCAGGACCGCCGCCTCCCGATCCTGAGCGCGCCCT
>NC_041386.1:669747513-669764065 GCF_002162155.2 Triticum dicoccoides | reverse complement strand
CTCTGTAAGCCCCCCACCCCTGCCCCACCCTCTCTCTCTCTCTCTGCTTTTTCTTCCTCTGCCATGTTAATTAGCAGTAGTAGTAGATGTTAATTAGTACTAGGGTTCATACATAATGATTTTTAGTAGTAGAAGTAGATGTTAATTAGTAGTAGTGATGGTACTAGTTAATTAGGGCAGTATGGTTAATAGTAGATGTTTTTTAGTTAGGGTAATAATAGATGTTAAGTAGTCGATAATGTAGATGTTAATTAGTTCAGTAGGGTTTAGTTTTTCAATTGAGTTTGTTTAACTAGATGTTAATTAGGGCAGTAGGGTTTAGTTTAGAGTAAAGTTTAGGTCAGTAGTTAACTAAATATAATCTATATTTGGTTTTTGAATTGAGTTTGAGAGTGCATGAGATTTGTGTAGATTTTCTTGAAGTGTCAAACACTAGGACATGCAAATTTGAAGTGGTCAGGATATATGCAAATTCCTCAATTGTGTTTGCACA
Source organism: Triticum dicoccoides (assembly GCF_002162155.2). NCBI lineage: Eukaryota > Viridiplantae > Streptophyta > Magnoliopsida > Poales > Poaceae > Triticum > Triticum dicoccoides. Next base: position 669,763,572 of record NC_041386.1, on the reverse strand, counting down.
TGTTTTGATTGTTCCCAAGTGGCTTTGTTGTTTCCAGGGAATGAAGCTGAGTAGCCTATGTTTTGCTGAAATGTTGATTCATTTCCGTTCCGGCAAATTTCAGGTTTTCGATTTGTCCACTTTTTAGCAAAAGTCATGCTGAAATTTTCCGTGAATTTTGACATGACTTGTGCTACAAACTAGGACATATCGAGTGCCCGGAATTTGCCGCACCGGGAATGAGTCAATGTTCCTGCAAATCATAGGACTTTTTTATGTCATTATTCATTTTACTAGGTATAGAATTAATTAACTAGATTTAATCGTAGGAAACATGGCAAGCAACGATGAAGGACAGGGTTCTGGTGACTGCGACAACGTCTACCTAGCGGCAGAAGAATTTTTTAGGGACGCCGACGATCAAGAGTTGATGTTGGTGGGTCCACTTGTCACATCAAAGATTGAGACCGACATCGAGACCAGCGTTGAGACTGAGACCGACGCTGAGACTGAGACCGGCATCGAGACCAGCGCTGAGACTGAGACCGACGCCGAGACTATCGGAGCCGGTATAGAACCAAAAGCAAAGAGGCAACAGCTTCCTAACAAGCTCAGGACTACTAGACTGGTGGTCACGGAGGTGGACGATGGCAATTTTGAGCCAACCGCGCCCGAGGAAGCGCGCGCGTGCTACGGAAATCAAATAGGCTGCATCATACAGACAACCGCCACCATCAACGATGAGAAACTAAAGAAGATAGATAATATGAGGCCCTCCCTCCTAAAGAAGTTGCACCAGATATTCTTGTTCCCGGGTCGGAATGAAAAGTATTATAAAGATCCAGATAAGGACCCGGTAATGAAAAAGATAAACAAACACGCCATGACCAAGTTTAGCGACGCGTTGGCCGCCTGGAAATCAAGGGTGAAATATCGGATCGTCAACAAAAAGGAACCCTACTCCGAGATTGGAAAGGATAATCCGACAATCATGGCAGAGCACTTTCAAATATTCAAGGCGGCTTGCGAGGCCGAAGCTGCCAAAAAAAAGTCGAAGTACATGAAGGGGCTTCAATAGAGGAACATTGGGTGCCACCACCTCGGAAGCCGTGGTTACGGCGGGAAGAGGTCAATATGGACCAAGGAGGACGTGGAAGCCGCGAGCCTGGGCATCACAGACCCCTTGGCGGAGTTCACCATCCCGCAGGAGCGTGACGTCCTCAGGGCCCGACACCGTTGGGACCCAGTGAAGAAGATTTTCGAGACGAACGTGATCACGAGGAGTTCATGAGACTACTGGTAATTTTAGTTTCTGATTAATTCGAGTGCATGTTAGACATATTTGTAAATGATCCTTGTGCCTTTTGCCGAGAGAGCAGCATAGGATTGCGGGCGAAAGAGACTCGCTACCTGAGGCGTTGGCGCGGCCTAAGTGGGACACTCCATTCAACCAAGCGTTGAACATATTGAAAGGACTCATGGTGGAGAATCTGTTGGGGAACGTAGCAGAAATTCAAAATTTTCTACGCATCACCAAGATCAATCTATGGAGTAATCTAGCAACGAGGGGAAGGGGAGTGCATCTACATATCGTTGTAGATCGCTAAGCGGAAGGATTACAAGAACGCGGATGAAGGACTCGTGCTCGTAGCGATTCAGATCGCGGTTGATTCCGATCTAAGTGCCGAACAACGGCGCATCCGCGTTCAACACACGTGCAGCCCGATGACGGCTCCCATGCCTTGATCCAGCAAGGGGAGAGGGAGAGGTTGGGAAGACTCCACCCAGCAGCAGCACGACGGCGTGGTGGTGGTGGAGGAGCGTGGCACCCCAGCAGGGCTTCACTAAGCACCGCAAGAGACGAGGAGGGAGAGAGGTAGGGCTGCGCCTTGGGAGAGAGAGACTCATGTGTATGGCAGCCCCAAACCCCCACTATATATAGGGGAAAGGGAGGGGCTGTGCCCCCACCTAGGTTTCCACCCCTAGGGGTGGCGGCCAGCCCTAGGTCCCATCTAGGGGGGGGGCAAGGGGGAGAGGGGGGGGCACACCACTAGGTGGGCCTTAGGCCCATCTGAGCCTAGGGTTTCCCCCCTTTCCCTTCTCTCTTCGCCTTGGGCCCTGGTGGGGGGGGGGACGCACCAGCCCACCTGTGGCTGGTACCCTCCCACACTTGGCCCACGCAGCCCTCTGGGGCCGGTGGCCTCACCTGGTGGACCCCCGGGACCCTCCCAGTGGTCCCGGTACGTTATCGATAGCACCCGAAACCTTTCCAGTGACCAAAACAAGACTTCCCATATATAAATCTTTACCTCCGAACCATTCCGGAACTCCTCGTGATGTCCGGGATCTCATCCGGGACTCCAAACAACATTCGGTAACCACGTATATCTATTCCCTATAACCCTAGCGTCATCGAACCTTAACTGTGTAGACCCTATGGGTTCGGGAACCATGCAGACATGACCGAGACAACTTTCCGGCCAATAACCACCAGCGGGATCTGGATACCCATGTTGGCTCCCACATGTTCCACGATGATCTCATCGGATTAACCACGATGTCAAGGATTCAATCAATCCCGTATACAATTCCCTTTTTCTACCGGTATGATACTTGCCCGAGATTCGATCGTCGGTATCCCGATACCTTGTTCAATCTCGTTACCGGCAAGTCTCTTTACTCCTTCCATAATACATCATCCCGCAATCAACTCCTTGATCACATTGTGCACATTATGATGACACTACTAGGGAAAACCTTATACACAGAATCTTACCAGAAGCGCGTGTTAAAATGAGGCGCTACTGCGAATTAACAGTAGCGCGTCTGCCAAAACCACGCTACTGTTACCCCCTTAGCAGTAGCGTGACAGGAACTGAACGCGCTACTACTATAATTGCCACACCGTTCCTGACATGCTAGGTATAGTAGTAGCACCCTTCTAGAAATGGCGCTACTACTACCGATTTTAGCAGCAGCACGTTTTCCCCTCCCACGCTACTGTTAAATCTATTCTCACCTAACCCCCCGCGCGGCCTGATTCCCTCCTCTTCCTCCCCCAATTCACCACTCTCTCTTCTCCCCCTCATCGCCTCCGCCTCGCCGCCGTCTCCCCCGACCCCGCCTCGCCGCCGTCTCCCCCGACCCCGCCTCGCCGCTGTCTCTCCCGACCCCATCTCTCTCCCCGCCCTCTGTAAGCACTCTCCCCTTCCGATCCCTCTTGTTAATTTTCTTAGTATGAACCCTAGCTATTTAGTGCTAGTTAGTATGAACCCTAGGCTATTTTTAGTGTTAGTTAGTTAATGTAGTGTTAGTTAGTTAGTTAGTATGAACCCTTAGCAGTAGTTCCCAGGTACTAATTAGTTAGTAAGTACTAGGTACTAATTAGCTAGGTACTAGTTTATTTTTATTTATAGTAAGTTTATTTTCAGTAAGAACTACTTGAATTAATAGAACATGTTAGTAAGAACTTGTTGCCATTTTTTTAGTTAAAGCAATTTTTCCCGCATCGACGTGGACGATGCCTATCCCACGTCTTCGTCGTCGAGTCGGTGGAGGACGACACCTGCTTGACCAGATGGGCCATGTCCGGGTCTGGGCTCCGCCGGGGTGGTACTCGGAGGCGCTACTTACCGGGGGACGCAGTTTGGTGAGGAGCCAGCCTGTCATTGACCCGAACCTTCTTTGGTGGTGGTCGCGTGGGCCAGTGACGGTCCAGAGGCTCGAGGACCCTGCGGAGGTGGTGCGTCACCGTGTTAGTGAGGAGGACGCGCACGTCCGTCGCTACTTGTTTGCGTTGGAGCACAGGTTCTCCAATACCTGGCAGGTTCTCTAGGGATCTCACTGGAGCTATGATCCCGTGATGGTTCCTTCTCTGTGGGTGTCCACCGCCTGCGCCGATACCCATCGTGTGCTAGGGTTTTAGTTGTATTAGTGATGTTATATGTATGACACTATTCGGGATGTATTAATGATAATATTCGACGATGTATGAACACGCATGAGACGATTTACTTTTTCTTATTCAATGCATGCTAATTTGAGTCCTATAAGATATTTTGAAATGTATATCTTGTGTTGCTCAAATATGATATGTGCTTTCCCAAGTGGCCGGTCATGTTTGCAGGTTACACCTCTGAGTGGCCTATGTTTTGCCGGAGTGTTGATTCATTTCCGTTCCGGCAAATTTCAGGCGCTCGATATGTCCTATTTTAGCAAAGGTCATGCCGGATTTTTCCATGAATTTTGGCATGACTTGTGCCAAAATATGTAGGAAATATCGAGTGCCCCGGATTTTTGTGTTGAGTATCCTAGTACTTGTCTTCGATCAATTTTCAGTTAATGTTTTAATGATGAACATAGGAAATGTCTGACGACGAAATGGATTTTGGTATTTGCAAATACTGCGAAGACGAGCGCGGCCTGTGCGACGGAATCTTCCTAGATGATGATAGGCGCTTCAGCATCAAGCTGGACAAGAACTTCGAAGTGGATACAGTAAGTTACCACGACAAGTCTTTTTCGTAATTAAGCATGACATATGCTTCATTTGCTTCAACTTCTAATTAGTTTTTACTATTCTACTAGCATATCCCCTGCCATGCAAGAGTTTTTGTATTGGATATAAGATAGGTTGCAGTCGTACTATGGAGGTAAAGAATTTTTACTTGAAGACTGAGCATGGTTATATTTTCCACACAAAATTATACAATTCAGACGACTACACCTATTTTGGGTGCAAAACATGGCGAGCACTATGCAAGACTTATGCATTTGAGCCTGATATGGTTATCACCTTTGATATTCGTCCGGAAGATGATATTGAAGGTAATACCGACATCTGGGTCGATGTGCAGATGTCTCCAGTTATACCAAAATGTGAGTTTCTCAACCATATTTATGTCTTCGATATTGTTTATTAAAAAATAGTTGACAATTAATTTCTATTGATAGCTTATTTCGGTGCAAGCAAACATGTCCAGCGCTTGGTAGACAGGACCGTATACTGTGCCGGGGCTGAACTCAATTGCGAGGAGCTCAGTCATTATGTTTCATGGCTTGCGGAACTTGATACTGTCAAGACAAATTTTCTTCCTAGATTTAGAAATGTTAGTACTGAAAACGTGCGACCAGTACTGAACTACGGTCACATCTATTTAGGAAGGATGGTAAGATTTTTAATATTTGTCCTCACTACATCTTTTTCATACATTATTTTTGAAGCTAAACTTCATTGCTAAGTATGTTACCATACGATGTTCTTCAACAGGGAGTCCCGATGAATGTTGTGCCTTATGGGATCGAGACTAAAGGTACCATGAGTATTATTAGCTTACGGCCAAGATATCCTACAGATTACTGTAGTGCATTCAAGATTAGCGACGGATGCTTAATAGTGCAAGACTGAACCAAATATGTGATGGGGGAGCGTAGAGAAGTACTAGGGGGCAGCAAACAGAAGCGCATCCCACGATTAGGAGACAGGTTCATCTGCATGCTCCAACTTGATCAAGGAGGAGAGCTACAGATGTTTTATGTTATTTTACCTAAGAGAGAGCAGCAGGAGTGATTAGCTAGCTAGAAATGAGTTTGAGGATGATGATGTGCTACACTATTACTATGATGATAAAATAGCTAGTGTTGGTGGTAATGACTATGATGATTATTATTAGCTAGTGTTAGTGGTGATTAAATAAATAATGTTGGTGGTAATTACTATGATGATGATTAAATAGCTTGTGCTGGTGGATTAGATTCAAGTGGAGGCAACATGTGGTGCACATCGAAAGTACTACTAGTCCAAACTAGATCAAGTTTGGATTAGTAGTATACTTTTGACATGCACCACATATTGCCTCCACTTGAACCTAATCCACCTTCATTTGACACACTAGACATAATGATGTACACCTCATAACTGGTATTGTACCAATATTTGTACGATGGAGAGAAAACCGCATAAATACACTAAAAATAAAAAAATAAAAAATGAATACTAGTAGCGATGGACAGAAAATGCGCTGCCACTAGTTTCATTAGCAGTAGCGTGGGGGTGAACAAACGCTACAGCTATTTGTCCTAGCAGTAGTGCGCGCCGGCACGCGTTACTGCTAAGCAATAGCTGTAGCGCCTTATTAGTAGCGCGCCTACCCGTGCTACTAGTGAGCACAAAACCAGCGCTACTGCTAGGGTTTTCCATAGTAGTGTGATGTCCTACCGAGTGGGCCCAGAGATACCTCTCCGTCATACAGAGTGACAAATCCCAGTCTCGATTTGTGCCAACCCAACAGACACTTTCGGAGATACCCGTAGTGGACCTTTATAGCCACCCAGTTACGTTGTGACGTTTGGTACACCCAAAGCATTCCTACGGTATCCGGGAGTTGCACAATCTCATGGTCTAAGGAAAAGATACTTGACATTTAGAAAAGCTTTAGCATACGAACTACACGATCTTGTGCTAGGCTTAGGATTGGGTCTTGTCCATCACATCATTCTCCTAATGATGTGATCCCGTTATCAATGACATCCAATGTCCATGGTCAGGAAACCATGACCATCTATTGATCAACGAGCTAGTCAACTAGAGGCTCACTAGGGACATGTTGTGGTCTATGTATTCACACATGTATTGCGGTTTCCGGTCAATACAATTATAGCATGAATAATAGACAATTATCATGAACAAGGAAATACAATAATAACCATTTATTATTGCCTCTAGGGCATATTTCCAACACACTTGACTGTTGTATGGACACGTGCATGGTGTCGGAGACGGCGCCACGTGAAAGAAGTACTACCGTGAGACCATAGAGGAGAGAAAGTAAAGACGGAGGTTCACAAAAGAAAACATTGACAAGAAGGTTGACATTGCGGTTGATAAGAAATCATCTGAGACAGTCGCAACAACGGTAGCTGCCACAAAACAGGTGCTTGTAGATAAGTCTACTACCCTGGTTCCGGCCGTTTTCAATTGGAGCAGGCAAAATCCAGAAAAAAGTGCAGTGGAATTTCCCCTTGCTGACTTCTTGGGGAGCAGCTCGACTAGCGTTGCACCAGCACCTGCAGCTGCACCTGCTCCCGCACCGGCTCCCGCACCGGCTCCCACACCTGCTCCTGCACCAGCTCCCGCACCTGCTCCGGCACCGGCTCCGGCACCGGAAGTGCTCGGCGGTGCTTCGTCTTTGGCTGAGCTTGACGCCCTCATGTTATATGTCACACCGGCCACTACTAGGGAAAAGCTTATACACATACGCTTACTAGTAGCGCAGGTTTATCCCCCTCGCTACTGCTACTTACTAGTAGCGCTGGTTTTTATCGCTCGCTACTACTAAGTTGATAGTAGTAGCACGGGTTTTTAACCCTCGCTACTGCTAAGCGGTCTCTACCGTGCCCCGCCCCCGGGACATGCCATAGTAGTAGCGAGGGTTATAAACCCGCGCTACTACTAAGTTGATAGTAGTAGCGCAGGTTTTTACCCCTCGCTACTACTAAGCGGTCTCTACTGTGCCCCCTCGGGGCATTCCATAGTAGTAGCGAGGGGTAAAAACCCGCGCTACTACTAAGTACTGGGTTTTTAACAGCCCTGAAATCCCCATCTCCTCATCCAAATCACTCCTCTCCCCCGTCCCTCTCCTCCCCTCTCTCTCTCCATGGCGCTCCTGCACATGCATGTCTCCTCCTCCACGGCAACTGCCGGCCTCGCATCGCGACGTCTCCCTCAAAACCGGCGACCTCCTCTTCCACCGTAGCCCCTCCTTCATCCTCCTCCTCAGCTGCCCCTCCTTCCTCCTCCTCCCCCTCTGATGCTGGAAGGAGAGGAAGATCCAGCAGAGCGCCGCCCATGACAATGGACAGATCTCGGATGGACGCAACCAATGGCGTCATCTAGGGTTTCGGCTCCAACTCCGGCGGCCATTGGTGAGTTGTTTCACTACTCCTCTCTATCTCTATCTTCCTCTTCTAATCCTTGTCTTTTTTTTGTAGCAGCAGCAAATGAGTGGTGTGGAGAAGAGTTGGACGGGGAAGCACCATATCAATGGACGACTTCATCCCCTCCAGGATATGCATCGGCCATGGATGAAGAGGACAATGACGCCTAGAAGCAGGAGCCATGGCTAAAATTTATTTTTTTATTTCCTAATTAGTTAGCAGCAGCGAGGGTCCAGAACCACGCTACTAATAGTTAGTAGCAGCACGGGTGGTATCCACGCTATTACTAATGGACATAGTAGTAGCGCTGGTGGCAACCGCGCTACTACTACCTGTTAGTTGTAGCGCCGTATCAAGAGCGCAGGCACCCGCGCTACTGATATACCTAAAACCTGCGCTACTTCTAGGCTTTTCCCTAGTAGTGGGCCCTCTTCAATAAATGTATAATCTCCTGTTTTCGTTGCCTTTCGGATGTCTCACATTATGGACTTTTCTTTGCAGGCTAACGAAACCTCGTGCACCATATTGTACACCAATGGTGACCAGAAGGTGGACGTGAGGAAGGCGACGATAATGGAGCCGAAGGAGCCATTGTTCCACAGCCGGTCGATCCCCCCAGACGTCTTCAAGGTTTCTGTGGCCAGTGTCAAACCGGCCACGAGAATTTGGCTCCTCTGGTACTAGTGGGGGATGACGACAAGACCCCGCGGTGGCTTGGTGATTGTTGCAATGGGTGGGTCCTATTGTGGCCAAAGAGTCTGCTTCGTCTGGAGCTGGCCGGGAGCACACCCACGAGCACACAGTTAGGTATGAACATCAACACCTCACCTACTCAATTAGCGTCGGCTGTCGTGCTAGGTGATAGCGTAGGGGGTGAGGAAGAGGCTCCATTAGTCGCTGGTGATGTCGCCATAGATAAGGATGAGGATGACGATGACACTCAATAGTATATCAATAATGGTGCCTACTTAGGGTTTGAGCATCTTGAGTCAGTGCCTAAATTGCCGCCTCTGGAGTCTGAACGTATTATGGACAACCTTCCGGTACCAAATAAGTCTAGGAAGAGACCGAGGAAAGGCTGCTTCTATGATCAAGCCAACTCAGCAGCCTTGGGTTCAAGACCGTATAGATATCCCCGGTGCGGCAAAATGGCATATCGCCGGTGAACCAATCCTACCTAAAGCAGCGATAGGGGCAAAATTCTGTGATGTAAGGAGACTTCATGATGATGTGCTGCGGAGAGAGAAAGGCCTCCTTGCCTCGGAAAATCCAGGATACCCACTCTACGTGGTTAACGTGCCGCGGCAATTTCCGTACGTCGACACATCCCCGCGGAGATGTTCTTCCTTCGATTCGATTACAACTTCGACATGTTTCACTGGAAGAAGCTGGATTTTACGTTTGTCCGCCTTTATGCCTTGCACATGAACTACCTCATCGGGGTTGATCAGATACCTGTTATCTGTGTTGCTGACCCGTACTTCAATCACAAGGGCTTCTTGGCAGTCTGCACAAAGCTCTGTGAATACGCGAGGGACTACCTCATTAATTTCATGCTCGCCAATAGGGACAAGGAGGCGATTCTCGTGCCTTATCATCCCCTGTAAGTCATCCGCGCGCGGATATCCTTCCTTCGATTTCAATCATTCATTTGCACGGTGGAGGCTAATAAATTTGAGGTGTACTTATTTTGCGCAGCGGCGGGCGTGCCGTCCTCATCATCCTCTACCCCCGATACTCCCATGCTCTTTACTTCGACTCGTCGAAGAACATTACCAAAAAGGGATTACACCCACATCAAGTCTGTTATCAACAAGTGATATCTTTTACTACGGCAAACAGGGTGGAGAGGTCAACGACAAGAAGACAAGGAATGGCAGGCCCGCCTTCAGCCATAAGACTGACTTCTGCTGTATCCAGCAACCGAGTGATTCTCTTAATGATGGATTATATGTCCTACACCACATGCTAGAGTACAGACGGGATCACCAGAACCTTCGCATGTCACCTAAATCCGGCGATGCCCATATTCTGCAATGGGCAAAGGACTTAGGAGATATCAAGGATCATCGACTTCGAGCTGAGTTCTATCACATCCAGCGCGAACTTGCCCAAATCATCATGAAGGAGGTCCTCGAAAAAACAGGGATGTTCTACGAAGAATGAGAAATGTCGCGGGAAGACGTCCTAACACGCATAGCCTCTCAGCGTCTTCACATGAAGCCTTTCACTAAGCTCGGGGACTATCTCCCTGACTTGGATGGATGGCATGACATGTTGGAGTGATTGTCGATATATGACAATGTGTCCATTTAGTCCATACTTTCTGTATGACAAAACTTTGAGCTATGCATGGCGAAACATTATTTCTGATGCAATTAAACCGTCCTCCTCCTCGACTAGTGAAGATCACTCTAGTTAGGGCATTTTGGGTACGATGAACTTTGTTATTTATGCTTATGATATGTTGCTTCTATTTTTGCCAAGTCTGCCTCTTTCTGTTGCTCAACTATATATGTTGCATATCATCGACTCATGTGACGATGCATGTGCATAGATCATCGATGGCGAAGAAGTGCTACGCCAGGAGTATACGATGAGTAGTCGGAGTGTCAGGCCCAGGTGTACCAGTTTCCAGTTTCCGAGCGATAGCCAGTAGTTAGTTTAGGTTCACGCTAATGCAAGAGAGGGATTCGAACTCATGTAATTCATAGTTCCGCTCTCACTCATAGTGATAGCTCTTCTCGCGTATATCATTGTTTCGATCGATGATGATGTAGTTGCAAGTAATCAAGACTTGTATCACTATTTTCGAGATGATGACGAGAGACCACTTTGTATTGGATGATGATTATGATGATAACATGATTTGATGAGACTATTTGTATGTATATGCTATGATTACATTTGTATGTGTATTATATGCTAAAGATTATTGTATAAAGCCTATTCAGATAAAAAACAAATATGCAGAAAAAATAGAAACTAATAAAAGTAGCAGCAGCGAGGGGAAGAAAGTTAGCAGTAGCGCTCCCTTACCAGTAGCACTTCCTGCTAGAAAGCGTTGCAGATATTAGCAGCAGCGCTCTGCACTAAAGCGCGCTACTGCTAGCCATGTATAGCAGTAGCGTGGGATGACAAGCGCTACTGCTACACGTTAGCTGTAGCGCCTTATCAGTAGCGCGTCGTCCCTAGTAGTGTGCTTGCGCGCGGAGTGCTTGGTCTTGGGCATCTCGACCTAGGGGATGAGGAAGACCCAAATCAACAACCCCACCATAGATCGAAGAATCAATGGATGAGGGGAGAAGAGATAGGTGCTACCTCGGAGTGAAGAACACGGAGGGAGATGGTGACTGGAGCGAATCAGGTAGGGGGCCGCACCAGGGACAGGGGCTACCCGTGCGGTGTGGCATCGGCGAGGGCGGCGGGGGGGGGGGGCAAATTAGGGCAAACTGACACGAACCGCACCCCGCACTATATATATGTGCCTGAGAAACATCCGGACGACCGGATTCTACGGACGTCCGGTGCCTGGGCCAGGGAAAAGATTAACAGAAGACCGGATAGATCGGACGACCGGCCTGATGGCAACAGAGGGATTTTTATGACGACCGACGTTATACGGACGTTCGATGCCTGGGCCAAAGAACGGACGACTGGCGTTCTATGGACGTCCAGTGCCTGGGCCAGGGGAAAATTAGCAGAAGTCTGGTCTCAGCGGACGATTGGTAATATGGCACAAGAGAGGTTTTTACGGAAGTTCGGTACATAGCGGACATCCGAAAGAATATAGGAATTTTTGAGAAGAGTAGGGTGCAATTATTTGTGCTACTAACAATGACGAGGAGATGATAATTACAGTACGTAGTAAGATGCAACGGCATAATATGTTAAGCAATGAGTAGCCTATGCCAACAATAATAAAACATATACCGCTCATATATTGTTCTAATGACAAGAGTGGTGAGTACTACCGCCATGTATGAGTATACGTGACATGGCTCCGTAAAGATTAGAACTTTGGGTGCATAAGCACTACTCCATCATTGAAAGCACCATAGTTAGAATGACATTGTATCTTTGAGAGTGTTTGTTATTTTTATGCATTTCATAGGGTGAGGGTACTCATGAGTTGAGTGTATCCCCCTAAATATATGCCTACATTGAGACAAGACATTATGACAATGCATGCATGGGGTACTAGTTTTCACATAATGTTGTCAAGCTCCAAGATACCAAGTTCACGCCTAAGTTGACAAAACCTTGCTTCATCCAAATGCTTGGTGAAAATGTCTTCAAGCTACATATCTGTTCCAACATGAGCAATGTCAATATCACCCTTTTCCACATGATCTCTTAAGAAGTGATACCTAATATCAATGTGCTTGGTGCGGGTATGATCTTTGGGGTTCTCAGCAATATTGATGGCACTTTCATTATCACATAGAAGAGGCACATGTTTATAGGTGATACCATAATCCTTCAAAGTTTGCCTCATCCATAGTAATTGAGTTGCACAACTGGCGGTTGCAATGTATTCAGCTTCTGCGGTGGAGAGGGCAACACAATTTTGTTTCTTCGAGGACCAACCTACCAAGGAGCGTCCAAGAAATTAACATGCACCGTGGGTGGACTTACGATCCACTTTGTCTCCGGCCGAATCCGCATCCGTGCAACCAATGAGATTAAACTTAGCATCCTTGGGGTACCATAGACCCAACTTTTGGGTGTGAACAAGGTATCTAAGAATATGCTTAACCGCCTTATGATGACTTCCCCTAGGGAAAGCTTGAAATCTAGCACACATGCATACACTGAACATGATGTCTGGTCTAGATGCACAAAGATAAAGCGATGAACCAATCATACAGCGGTATTTAGATGGGTCGAAATGGATACCGTTGGTGTCTTCAGTCAGTACAATTTTGGTTGGCATGGGTGTCTTACATGGACTAGCATCAGTCATGCCGAACTTCTCTAGGATATCCTTGAGGTATTTTGCTTGAGACAAGAATATTCCTTCTTGAAATTGTTGAATTTGAAATCCGAGAAAGAACTTCAAATCCGCATTGAGTGACATTTCAAAATTCTTGGTCATGGAAGCCGCAAACTTCTTGCACAAATGAGTGTTAAGAGAACCAAAAATGATATCATCTACATAGATTTGGCATAAGATCAAATCACCCTTGTCCCTCTTAGTAAAAAGAGTGGGATCGATCACCCCTCTCACAAAACCATCATCGAGTAAAAACTTCTTGAGATGATCATACCAAGCACGAGGTGCTTGTTTGAGGCCATACAGAGCCTTATGAAGTTTATACACATAGTCTTTGTGATCGGGATCAACGAACCCAGGTGGTTGTGACAGATATACCTCTTCTTGTAGAGGACCATTAAGGAAAGCACTCTTCACATCCGTTTGATGTAACGTAAACCCATTGAAAGCAGCATAAGCAAGTAAGATACGAATGGATTCAAGACGAGCAACGGGGGCAAAGGTCTCACCAAAGTCTGAACCTTCAAGTTGTGAGTACACTTGTGCCACTAACATTGCCTTGTTGCGGGTGATTACACCATTCTCATCTTGCTTGTTCTTGAAAATCCATTTTGTTCCAATGACATTGTGTTCTGTAGTTGGCCTCTTGACTAATGACCACACTTGGTTGCGTTCAAAGCTGTTCAACTCTTCTTGCATAGCAATGAGCCAATCGTTGTCCATCAATGCATCTTGTACCTTAAGAGGTTCAACACTAGACACGAACGAGAACTGAGAACAAAAGTTTGTCAAGTGTTTACGAGTGACTCTACCTTCCGATATGCCGGTGAGAATTTTGTCACCATCAACACGACTGGCCACTCGAGGCATGATGGAGGTTAGGGTTTCTCGAGTTTCAACTTCATGTCATCCACGTCCTCAACATATGGATCATTATTGTGTGGTGGAAGATCTTCTTGTTCATATTGCATTTGTTGTTGTTCATCATCAATGATTGCACTTTCTTGTTCTTGGCCTTGATGATGATCTTGTTCTTGAAGATTATCATGACCAGGGACTTGATCATCTTCTTGTACTTGGACTAAGGGCATTGGTTGAGCAATAGGAGCTTGTGGTGGTATGGGTGTTGAAGTAGTTTGGTGATGTGTGAAGCTTCCATCTTCTTCTTCATCATCATGAGGTTCTTGTTCCATTGGAAGAAGTGCACCAACACCCATGGTCAAAATATCTTGAGAAGAACCTTCTTCACCTACATCACTTAGATCAACTTGCTCCCCATGGGAGCCATTAAATTCATCAAACACCACATCACAAGTTTCTATAACACATCCATTGGATTTGTTGTAGACTCTATAGGCGTGAGAGTTTGATGCATAGCCAACAAATATGCCCTCAATTGTTTTGGATTGAAATTTTTCTAACCATTCTCTTTTGTTGAGGATGAAACATTTGCACCCAAATACACGAAAGTACTTGACATTTGGCTTGTTCCCAGTTAGAAGATCCTATGGAGTCTTTTCCAATATAGTGCGGAGGAAGAGCCAGTTTGATGCATGGCATGCAGTGTTAACAGCCTCGGCCCAAAAACTATGTGGTGACTTGTATTCATCCAACATGGACCTTGCCATCTCCACAAGTGTGCGGTTTTTCCTTTCTGCTACACCATTTTGTTGGGGAGTGTATGGAGCTGAATATTGATGCTCAATACCTTCATCACTAAGAAATTCTTCCAAGGTGTAGTTTCTGAACTCCGAGCCATTATCACTTCTTATTGCCAAGATTTCTTTGTCAAACTTGTGTTGTGCTTGCTTGGCGAAATCAATGAAGGTGATCTTCGTCTCATCCCTGGACTTGAGGAAGAAAACCAATGTATATCTTGAGTAATCATCAACAATAACAAGTCCATACTTTTTCCCACCAAGACTATCCCATGAAGGAGGGCCAAAAAGATCCACATGAAGGATCTCTAGAGGCCTTGAAGTAGACACAATATTCTTGGGTGGGTGCTTTGATTGAGGTTGCTTCCCGGCTATGCATGCACTACACACACGATCTTTCTCAAAAGAGACATTGGTTAGTCCAAGGATGTGATTACCCTTTAAGAGATCTTGAAGATTTCTCATGCCGACATGGGCTAGGCGGCTATGCCATAGCCACCCCTTGTCAGCCTTGGCCATTAGATAAGTTGCATGGAATGTGCTCTCTTTAGAGAAATCAACCGTGTAAAGGTTTCCATCCAACTCTCCAACAAAGGCCACTTCGAGAGTATCTCTATTAAAGACTTTCACATCCGTTAGTCCAAAGAGTGTATCATAACCAACAGAAGCCAATTGGCGAATAGAAAGCAAATGGTATTTAAGGGATTGGACAAGCATGACATTTGCAAGAGACATGTCATTTGTGATAGCCACCTTGCCCAACCCGAGTACCTGTCCTTTTGATCCTCCACCAAACATAATGCTCATAAATGGTTGAATAGCTTCTCTCGGTGTCAAAACCGGCGGATCTCGGGCAGGGGGTCCCGAACTGTGCGTCTAGGCATATGGTAACAGGAGACAAGGGACACGATGTTTTTACCCAGGTTCGGGCCCTCTCGATGGAGGTAAAACCCTACTCCTGCTTGATTAATATTGATGATATGGGTAGTACAAGAGTTGATCCACCACGAGATCAGAGAGGCTAAACCCTAGAAGCTAGCCTATGGTATGATTGTTGTTCGTCCTACGGACTAAAACTCTCCGGTTTATATAGACACTGAAGAGGGCTAGGGTTACACAGAGTCGGTTACAATGGGAGGAGATCTTCATATCATATCTCCAAGCTTGCCTTTCACGCCAAGGAAAGTCCTATCCGGACACGGGACGAAGTCTTCAATCTTGTATCTTCATAGTCCGGGAGTCCGGCCAAAGTTCATAGTCCGGCCATCCGGACACCCCCTAATCCAGGACTCCCTCAGTAGCCCCTGAACCAGGCTTCAATGACGATAAGTCCGGCGCGCAAGTTTGTCTTCGGCATTGCAAGGCGGGTTCTTATCTAAATTCCATGTACATGTCGAATAGTGTCTGGCTTCTAGTGCGTGCTGCTCTCCTCAGCTTCTGTGCCCAATAATGACCATCTTCCACGTGTCAAACGAATGCGAAAAGCCAAGG
>NC_041386.1:669701988-669747039 GCF_002162155.2 Triticum dicoccoides | reverse complement strand
CCCCCGTGCCGCGTAAACGAGCCGCCCATAAAAGAGACGGGGATTTAGATCCAATTAACACCACCTTCCCTCCACGAGCATTCATCAGAGCGCTTTCGACAGAGATCCATTCCACCATGGCCGGTTGAGGCAGCTCGTCCTCTCGCCTCTCCAGCCCTCGGCCCGGAGATTGGGAGCGGTGTTCCGTCCCGCATAGCGAGCTAGTAGTGCTTCAATCCAAGGGGCTCCCCCCAGCATATATGGTCCCAGTTCGAGCCGGGATTGCCACCTATAGTGGCGGAGAGCAGGCGGAGAGCGTCCCCAATCCCTCCCAAGGAGAGCGGGTATGCCTAGTCCATATTTAATAAGAGGACTCGGATTTCCAATTCATCCGTTTCTTCGAGGGCTACTGGAGTTTTATGGCCTCCAGCTACACAACCTCACACCTGCCTCCGTACTGCATATTGCGGGCTTCGTGGCCCTCTGCGAGCTGTTTTTTGGCATCGAGGCCCATTTCGCGTTGTGGAAGAGGTTGTTCTGCCTTGTGCCCCACTCTCAGGAGGGGTCAATTTATCAAGTGGGCGGAGCCGAACTATGGCGCATCGCTGGGACCGGATATCTATCCGGAACCCCAAAGAAGGCGTCCGAGGACTGGCCTACGAAATGGTTTTATATGGACGACGTCCCCCTACCGGACCCTGTACGGATCGGCCTCCTTGAGTTCAATAACGCCCCATTGAAGAAACGCCTGAGCTGGCCCCCACGGAACCCTTAGAGGGAAACTGACAGGGACGTCCTTTACGTGATGAGCCGGATAAGGTTGTTGGCTCATTCCGGACTGACCATTATCGAGGTCATGGCCACATGCATTATGCGGGGGGTGCAGCCGCTTCAGTACAGAGGCCACCCCATGTGGGATTTCAACGGGGAGGACGACGCCACCCGGTGCGGTCGCAAGGGGCCGGATTCGGCTGCCACTCTAACGAAGATCTTATCTGCTTTGTACAAGGGAGAAGAAGAGCAATTCCTTCGTGTCAACCCACGGGGCGGATTCTCCATGTACATTCCTCCAAGCTGGGTGAGCGAACATTTTCACTTGCCTACCTGTTTTCAAATTCCAATAATTGAGTACTTAGTCTAGCAATTTTAACACAGGAGCTTCGCCAGACTGTGAAGGAGATAAACAGCCCTCCTCCACAACCCGAGGACCCGGAACGGTCCCTCGATCCGGACTCCCGAGAGGACCTGGACTTATGTGTGGAGCTAATTGATGGGGTGTTTCATCAATTTAGTAAGGACAATACCTTAGTGTCCATTACGGCCGACTATCCCGGACTACTTCCGGCCTCAAAGGTAACCGAGACCGAAGTCCCAGTACTTTCAAGAGGATCCATCCATGCCTTATTTTGATTGCCGTAAACCAATAGCGTTTCGTTTTGCAGGGGAAATCCTTGAGGCGGAGGACCGAGCCCACGGTGGGTAGCCAACACGGGTCGTTGAAGCCAGGCGGGCTAAAAAGAAGTGCGGACCAGATCGAGATTCCGGCGCAACGGTACGGCGTGCAATTTTAACGCCTAGGGTTTATGCCCCCAAGTCACACTAACGCTCATGCTCTCCTCAGGAAGAAGAGCGCCCGCCGGACTATATCCACCGGCCAGGCTTCATGGCCGGGTCCGGAAGCGGAGGCGAACACGAGGCGCGCACCGGACATTCCTCCAACAGAGGACGCGGACGGGCTATCTGCCACCAATTCAGAGGTGGAGAGTGCCATGAACCACAGGCGTCGCCAGACTGTTCTTCGTGACGCATGTTTTCCCAAGAGGCGTTGGACACCTTTAATATGGGAGATGCGTACCTCCGTGCCGCTCAAAATGGTCTAGCCAGAGCCACAGAGCAGTATGTGAAACACATACAGGTGAGTAAATCTGATGGTTATATATGTCAGTAGCCCCCGAGACTTGAAACAGTTAAGATAACTGATTTAAGGATCATATGATATGCGGGATCTTACAAAAAAGAATACGCAACTGTCCCAGGAGCTAGAAGAGTGCAAGGCCCAACTTGAGGCCACACTGGCCGCTTCAAAGAGTACCAAGGGGATTGCCTCAGGTAATATATGCTTCGAAAGATAATTCTGTTGTGACGTGCGGCATGTGTGCAATTCTGACAATAACAGTGCAGATGGGGCGGGATTGAATTCAGACAACCAACAACTACTGCGCCAGTTAAAGGCCGGCGAGAGCATGCTGACGAGGGTGAGGCAAGAGAAGAACAAGCTTCAAGACGCCAACACCCAGCTGGGCGAGGAACTAAAGGATGTTCGTGCTCAGCGGTCTGATTCCGTAAAGGAGAATCGGCGACTTCGACGCGGCATTTTTAGTAAGTGCTTAAACGAATCTTTGAAAAAGAGTTTGGCGAGGAAGTCGATTGACAGAGCTATGTCTGCAGATATGCTGACAGGTCGGCCTGCGGAGGAAATGATCGGTTCTGCGGGGGATCTTCTCCCCGAGCTATTGCAACTGCATGAACGAGTTCAGCAGGCGATGCAAGGCGTCGTACAGGCTTTGTGGCCGTCCCTCTCCCTGCCCGAAGGCCTTGAAGAGCTTGCAGAGAAGCTGAAGTGAGTGCGGCAACGCTTCCGGTTATGGAAGATATCGGCCTGCCGTCAAGGCGCCAGGGAGGCCTCGGCCATGGTGAAGACGCGGTACATGAAGGCTGACCCAAACCACATGGCCGAGGTTAGCCCTTTGGGGCCCGACGGGAAGGAGATCCCTATCAGTTTAGTGTAAGTTATGTAGGAGAGATGGCCGAGCGGTTCAAGGCGTAGCATTGGAACTGCTATGTAGACTTTTGTTTACCGAGGGTTCGAATCCCTCTCTTTCCGTTTTTATTAATTCATCAACGTTAAGGATCACAATGTATCAAATCAAATAACAATTTTTTCCAGCAATAATATAATATCTTATATTATCTTATTTTGATTTAATAGAAATTAGAAATTCTCTATAGCAAACTACTGTGGTATGTAAAATACACATAGAGGAAAAAAGAAAAAAGGATCCTAATCCTAGGGTTAATCAATTTTAGCTAGTTGATGGGAAAATACGAATTAATGGTAATGGTCTTAGGGTGATGTAGTTCGGGGAAAGGGGAAGGGGAAGAAAATTCTATGAACCTTTCCTTTTTTCGTTAAGTTCAAGTCTGACAAGAGTAATATTCTACAACTAACAACTCATTTATTTTGAGACCGACCTACTTCCTATCTAGGATTTTATTTACTAGTCCTTTATATTCCAACGTGTCAATCGCCAAATGCTTTGGCAATTTCCCCGGGTCCGATGAAGCAATATAATTTTGAACCAGACCTTTTGATCTTTGGTTATCTTTCGTAGTAATAATATCTCTGGGGTTGCAACAAAAACTTGGTATATTGACTATACGACCATTAACTAAAATATGTCTATGGTTGACTAATTGGCGGGCCCCAGGAATGGTTGAAGCCATACCCAATCGAAAAAGGATATTATCCAAACGCATTTCAAGTAATTGTAGTAAAACCTGGCCTGTTGACCTTTTTGCTTTTCCAGCGATATGTACATATCTAAGTAATTGTCATTCTGTCAGACCATAATGAAAACACAATTTCTGTTTTTCCTGAAGACGAATACGATATTGCTCCTTTTTCCCAGAATTGAATTTTTTTTAAGATTACTTCCGGATTTAGGTGTTTTTCTAGTGAGTCCTGGTAAAGCTCCCAAATGGCGTATTTTTTTTAAATGAGGTCCTCGATAACGGGACATGAAGACTCCTTTTTTATTTTATTGAAATTTCATTTTACACAATTAATTTCATTGTATTTACATTACAGAATACATCAAAATTAAAACTGAATTAAACTACAGGATAAACAGAGTAAAATCAACTAAAGTACCCCAAAAATGGAATTTCATCAAAATATTTATTTTTTTATATATATTATTTATTTTTTTGTTTTGTATCTAGCAAAATTGTAAGGTAAAAAACATAAAAGATCCTGGATTCTCCATTTAATTCGGAAAAAAAGAGATTCTTGTTCATAGAACATCGATAGAGAAAAAAAAGCCGACTATCGGATTTGAACGGATGACCCTCGCATTACAAATGCGATGCTCTAACCTCTGAGCTAAGTGGGCTTACATAACAGAAATAGTGTAACAAATAGAAATAGGTATAGTATAGGAAATTCGTAAAATCTCAGATATTAGTTATTAATCTTTGCTATTAACTAGTTCTAAATTTGAAGTTATACTTATAAAAATAAAAAAATACGAAAACTTCTTAAAGATAAAGTTAGCTTGATATGCTTAACTATAGGATATTAAAAAATAAAATTATAGAATTTATTGGTATTTTCATTCGATCATTATAGACTTTATTATTTGTTAATAATTTCAGGATTAATATTTGACTAAGGGGAACATAGAGTCGGAGTAAATAAAATTGCTAATTCTGATTAGAAAAAAAAGAATAAATATCAAGCGTTATAGTATAATTTTGAATACTATAAAAAAGTAAGATGGGAGGTGGGGGAGATAAAAACTTTTGGATATATTGATTCGGATTGAATTGCAAATACATCAAGGATAGAATCAATTCAATTCTGAATTGCAATAAGCAAGCAAGGTCTCTCAAATAGAGTCGAACTGAACTGCTAGACTACGTTGAGTGATGAACTCAATGATTCAAAAAAAAACTAAGAGATGGATGAAATTACACAAGGAATCCTGGTCTCAAAGAAGAGGGAAATGGGGATATGGCGAAATCGGTAGACGCTACGGACTTGATTGTATTGAGCCTTGGTACGGAAACCTGCTAAGTGGTAACTTCCAAATTCAGAGAAACCCTGGAATTAAAAAAGGGCAATCCTGAGCCAAATCCGTGTTTTGAGAAAACAAGGGGTTCTGGAACTAGAATACAAAGGAAAAGGATAGGTGCAGAGACTCAATGGAAGCTGTTCTAACGAATCGAGTTAATTACGTTGTGTTGTTAGTGGAATTCCTTCTAATTCTAAATTAGAGAAAGAGGGGTTTTATACCTTATACATTTAATAAACACGTATAGATACTGACATAGCAAACGATTAATCACAGAACTCATATTATATTATAATTATAATATAGGTTCTTTATCTTTTTTAAAAATGAAATTAGAAATGATAATGATTATGAAATAAAAAACTCATAAAAACTCATATCATAATTTTTTTTCATTATTGTGAATCCACTCCAATCAAATATTGAATAATCAAATTCTTCAATTCAAATTCAAAGTTTTCGAGATCTTTAAAAAAGTGGATTAATCGGACGAGGACAAAGAGAGAGTCCCATTCTACATGTCAATACTGACAACAATGAAATTTCTAGTAAAAGGAAAATCCGTTGACTTTATAAGTTGTGAGGGTTCAAGTCCCTCTATCCCCAAATCCTCTTTTATTCCCTAACTATACTATATTATTATTATTTATCCTCTTTTTTTCTTTTTATCAATGGGTTTAAGATTCATTAGCTTTCTCATTGTACTCTTTCACAAAGGAATGCGAAGAGAACTCAATGGATCTTATCCTATTCATTGAATAGATTTCTTTTTTATTAGAGTATCGGCAAGAAATCTTGGTTATTCACTCTATTTTTAAGTTTTATTTAAGTAAACCATGCACAATGCATAGGACTATCCCCCCCATTTTCAAATTTTAAATTTGAAATACTTTAATTAATTTTAGTCCTTTTAATTGACATAGATACAAATACTCTACTAGGATGATGCACAAGAAAAGGTCAGGATAGCTCAGTTGGTAGAGCAGAGGACTGAAAATCCTCATGTCACCAGTTCAAATCTGGTTCCTGGCAGAGAAAAAAAAAGATCCACCGAATAGGTATTGATCCAAATACCTCGAGATGGATTGTGATACATATTCATTAATAATATTTATTCATCTAAGTGGATAAATCTATAATATAAATATAGAGGCACTTCTTTTTCTTTTTAAAGAAGTTTTAAAATAGATCTTTTCTTTATGATAAAGAAGGGGGTGAGATTCCCCTTTATTTTTTTGCGTTTCTTAATTTTGTATTCCGCTATTTCGACAAATATTTTTTTAGTCTTGCTTATCTTTATCTTATCTTATTTTCCTAGTTGTGCTAAGTAATGTGCGCGGTACAAAGTTCCTGGTAGAGAACTTCTTTGAGTCATCCTATTTTTCTGTTCATATGAAGGAAATTAATATGCGATTTTCAAAATAGGGGAATCCAAATGAAACCCTTTTTTTTGCTCAGTCTATCTAGAATGCTTTTGTATAATTAGGAATTAATTATAAATAGGTATTCCGTTTCATCTAGGAAAAGAACCTAAAAATATTCCTTGACTTGAATAAAATCTGGAGTTGTGTTGTATAAGTGAGCATGAATTTCTTATCATTCAATGAGCATCTTGTATTTCATAAAAATTGGGGGTTATATAATCCTTACGTAAGGGCCAGCCTATCCAACGTTCAGGCATTAGGATACATTTAAGGCGCGGATGATTATCATAAGAGATTCCCACCATATCATAAGATTCGCGTTCTTGAAAATCGGCACTTTTCCAAATCCAGAAGACAGACGGAATTCTAGGATTATCCTTTTGGGCAAAGACTTTTATGCAGACTTCTTCTGGATTATCTATACCATATTGTATTCTCGTAAGATGATACACTTTAGCTAAAGATCCACCGGGTGCTACATCATAAGCACATTGGGAGCGTAAATAACTATAACCATATACATATAAAATGACAGCAATGGAATCCCAATCCCCTGCTTTTATTTGTAAAGTCTCTATTCCTCGGTGATCAAAGCCCAAAGATCTATGAACCACCTCATGTTTGACTAGCCAATTAGATAACCAACCCTGCTGCATTGTCTTCATCTCTCCCTCTTTGTATAAATATTTCACATTTCGGATGCAAGTTTGAAAGGTTTCCCTGCTTTTTATTTTTCTACACAAAAGAGCCCCCCTCCTAATTCACTAATTTGTAGGAAGGTACTGAACTTTTGGATTTGAAAAAAGTTTCAGAAGATATATCTAATGTAGATAGTGATTGATAGAGCAATTCTTTCTCATAAGTTCCTGTATGAGTACTGCGCCTAACATAAAGCTTGTGACTGGTAGTAAAACATCTATTTTTATTTTGAGATAGAGTTCGATCCTCAACTATTTCTCGCGATATCTTCTTACGAAGTTTTGTTAGGGCATCTATAACTGCCTCCAGTTTAGGTGGGCAGCCCGGCAAGTAGACATCCACAGGAATTAACTTATCAACTCCCCGAACAGTACTATAGGAATCCGTACTAAACATTCCCCCTGTAATAGTACAGGCTCCCATAGCAATGACGTATTTTGGTTCAGGCATTTGCTCGTATAACCTCACTAAAGAGGGAGCCATTTTCATTGTTACCATACCGGCTGTTAAAATTAGGTCTGCTTGCCTAGGACTTGATCTTGGTACCAATCCATAACGATCAAAGTCGAATCGTGAGCCTATTAATGAAGCAAATTCAATGAAACAACAACTGGTACCGTATAGAAGGGGCCATAAACTAGAGAGTCTTGACCAATTCGAAAGATCATTTGGTGTAGTTGAAATAACAGAATTGGAACTTGTTTGGTCAAGTAAGGGAAACTCAATCAAATTCATAACTATCTCAATAGAATCTGTTCCTTCTATTTTTTTGTCTAAATATTCAGTTAAGACCATTCCACGACTAAGATAAGCACAAAAATCAAAGCTTCGATAAAAACGGATACACCCAATACGTCGAAACTCATTGCCCAAGGGTATAGAAAGACGGTTTCCACATAAAAAACAACAAAAACGAGCGCAAACATATAATAGCGTATTCGGAATTGTACCCAAGCCCCTCCCATGGGTTCTATACCCGATTCATAACTAGAAAGCTTCTCTGGTCCTTCACTAACCGGGGCTAAAAGTCCTGAAATCGAAAATGCCAAAATAGGAATAAGGCTTGCTATTATTAGAAATGTCCAAAAAATATCATATTCGTGAAGCAGAAACATAATGTACTCCCATTAATGTGGAATAGGCGGAACTTAAATTAGTCAATGCAATTCAGCATTGTCAATTTATCCAGAACTTCTCTCTTTTCCTCGGTGAAACAAGAATATTTTTGTTCAAACAAAAGCGCTTAGTTTAGCCTTTGTTTCCTCTGTGCTGCATCTTCTTTAAAGATTCATACAATGGAATCCCAACTCCCTTTCTTTTGGATTTCCATTCTATTTAGATATGGTGTATGTAGATCTAATTCTTATATAAAGAAAACTTTCTCGCTTCACTTTGTCTCGCTTTCTCTAGAATCTCTAGAAAAAAGAATAGCTCTATCCTTTATTTAATATTTAATAATAAAATAATAAGAGACTATTAAATAAAAATGAGAGTACTACTAAATTAGAACCTAATTAAGATAGTAGGACTAATCTATGCAGTATAATTAATGAGAAGTAATACTATAAAATAAAAATAAAGAACTCTATTTCAGAACTATGCGATAGAATATTATGTTTTCTTATTTACTCTTTACTTTATTTTTTCTATTTAAAGTTGATCAATTTACATAATGTATCTATAAACAAAGTAATAAATATACTTAAAACAAAGTAGGAATTCGCAAAATGGATAAAATCATTGCAGTTATTATAGGGAAGTCTAGAGATATCCTATTTGAAGGAGGACGGGATTCAAATCAGGGAAAGGATCCTTTCTTTTATTGACTTGATAGAAATTCGTTTTTCTTTTCCTATCTGTATGATTTTGATTTTCGATGAATGAGCCTTTTGTAATGCTTTTATCTCTATTCTATGTCGCAGGCGCCTATCCAGTCTATAAACAAATACTAATGACAAAATGAAAACTATACTAAACTAAAGAAAACATAGGATAGAGATCCTAAAATCTAAAAAAGGGCATATTAGGGCTATACGGATTCGAACCGTAGACCTTCTCGGTAAAACAGATCAAACGGATTATTATCGAAATGATTTGAACTGTTTCAAAGACCCAACATGCATTTTTTTGCATTGGGCTCTTTCATAAACTGATTTAAAGATCAGTTAGTCCACCATACTTTTTCTTTACGGAAAGATAATGAGATGGCTCCTTGTGCTCTGATTGATTTTTTTATTATGATCTATCTAGGAGCAATACCAAAGTGTTTCAAAGGAGGATTACCTTGACTTAGGTCTGCCTCCGGTCTAAATTAAATCAACCTAAGTGAAATGGAGTCTCTATCGTTCCACTGCAAGAGTTAACTATGAGACTTCATACACCTTAAAGTTCATAGAACGAAAAGAAGTGTTTTGGAGGCCCTTATCCTCATTACGCCTAGCATTTAGTGGGCTGGATATTTACCTTATCAACTAGCAAATCCATAAGGGTTCTATTTGATTAGGCACCTGAATTGGCACCTGAATCGGACTGAACCGGCTGTTTGTCAGGCTACTGTTCTCCTATTCTCTCGAATCTATGAAGTAAGACATTGATTTTGCAATAAGATCGATTATGTTCATTGCATAATAAGCTCCTTTGAAAAGCATTGGCGCACGTGTAAGCGAGTTGCTCTACCGAACTGAGCTATAGCCCTTTTCAGAGATATCTTAACATATAGATAATTTCTTGTCAAGATGAATATTTTCTAATGCCAGAGGATACCCCTTTGATCTGTATCTGTTTAGTATTTAGTTTAGTATTTAGTATATAACAGACCAATAACAGAGCGGTATTGCTTAGAAAAGGGATTCAGTATATAATCGATCGAAGTAATGGGTCTTCCTTTGTGGTGATAAATTGCCTACTTAACTCAGTGGTTAGAGTATTGCTTTCATACGGCGGGAGTCATTGGTTCAAATCCAATAGTAGGTAAGTAGGTAGAAAAATTACTAGATAGCATTGGACTTACTTCGCTTCGCTATCTAATAAGTTTTTCTACCCCTCTTCCCTTTTTCTTTGTATCAACTATAAACCACTGGATTGTCTTGAATTGGATGGGGAAATCCAATTGACAGCCTCGATTCGTATCCTAGCTCGTTTGAGAGTGAGCTTCGCTTCAACCAAATCTTTCGTACCCTCAGCTTTACTCAAGTTAGCTTCGGCTATTTCAAGTGCCTTTTGAGCTTCTTCCGGATCAATATCACTACCCAGTTCCGCATCATTTCCTAAAATGATGATCTCATTATTAACTATTCTCACAAAACCGCTCCACAGAACCGCTGTTAACCATTGGTCGTTGAGGAGGCGTATTCTCAAAGGACCCATATCTACTTCTGTGTTAATGGGGGCGTGGTTTGGTAATACGCCAATTTGGCCACTATTAGTGGATAAAATGATTTCT
Source organism: Triticum dicoccoides (assembly GCF_002162155.2). Lineage (NCBI taxonomy): Eukaryota > Viridiplantae > Streptophyta > Magnoliopsida > Poales > Poaceae > Triticum > Triticum dicoccoides. The sequence continues at coordinate 669,736,642 of NC_041386.1, read as the reverse complement.
TTCACCTCACAATCCCAAATAATTCGCTTAGGAGTCAGTACATAAAGATTTAATTTCATTTCTGCGATTTGTTCTCCTCTTCTATGGTTATAGCTTTCGTGCTAGCTTCATCGATGTTACCCACCAAATAAAAAGCCTGTTCAGGTAGGCCGTCTAATTCTCCGGAAAGGATTAGTTGAAATCCCCTAATAGTTTCCGCAAGAGCAACATACTTTCCTGGAGAACCAGTAAAAACTTCTGCCACAAAGAACGGTTGTGATAAGAAACGCTCAATTTTTCTTGCTCTTGCTACAGTTAAACGATCCTCTTCCGATAATCCATCCAAGCCAAGAATTGCAATAATGTCCTGAAGTTCTTTGTAACATTGTAAAGTTTCCTTAACTGTTTGCGCAGTTTCATAATGTTCGTTGCCAACGATCCGAGGCTGTAACATAGTCGAGGTTGAATCTAAAGGATCTACTGCTGGATAAATACCCTTGGAAGCTAATCCTCTGGAAAGTACGGTAGTAGCATCCAAATGTGCAAATGTTGTGGCAGGGGCAGGGTCGGTCAAATCGTCTGCAGGTACATAAACTGCTTGAATAGAAGTTATAGATCCCTTTTTAGTAGAAGCAATTCTTTCTTGCAAAGAACCCATTTCTGTACTAAGAGTAGGTTGATAACCCACTGCGGAGGGCATTCTCCCTAATAAAGCAGATACCTCTGATCCTGCTTGAACAAAACGAAAGCTATTATCGATAAATAAAAGCATGTCTTGCTTATTAACATCTCGGAAATATTCCGCCATAGTTAGGGCAGTTAAACCAACTCTCATACAAGCTCCCGGTGGTTCATTCATTTGGCCATAGACTAGAGCTACCTTTGATTCCTCAATATTTTTTCATTGATTACTCCGGATTCCTTCATTTCCATATAAAGATCATTTCCTTCACGAGTCTGTTCCCCTACTCCACCGAATACGGATACGCCCCCATGAGCTTTAGTAATGTTATTGATTAATTCCATGATCAGTACTGTTTTACCTACTCCAGCCCCCACAAATAGTCCTATTTTTCCTCCACGTCGATAAGGAGCTAAAAGATCGACGACCTTAATACCTGTTTCAAAGATGGATAATTTCGTATCTAACTCGATAAAGGCAGGTGCAGATCGATGAATAGGGAATGTTGCACTACTATCTACAGGACCCAAATTGTCAATAGGCTCCCCAAGAACGTTGAAAATTCGTCCAAGAGTAGCTCCACCGACCGGAACACTGAGAGGAGCTCCCGTGTCAATCACTTCCATTCCTCTCATCAACCCGTCCGTAGCACTCATAGCTACAGCTCTAACTCGATTATTTCCTAATAATTGTTGTACCTCACAAGTCACATTAATTTGCTTATCGTCAGTGTCTCTACTCTGGACTACCAAAGCGTTATAAATATAAGGTAACTTGCCTGGGGGAAAAGTGACATCTAGCACGGGTCCAATAATTTGATCGATACGACCTGTATTTTTTTCTTCAATTGTGGAAGCCCCGGGAGGAGAAGTAGTAGGATTGGTTCTCATAATTATAACATAATAATAAAAAGGAATTTGTCGAAATTTTGCTTTTTTTATTGTTGAATAATGCCAAATCAAATCAAAAAAATCCAAAAGTAAAAAGGAAATGAATTAGTTAATTCAATAAGAGAGAAAAGGGGACCAGGACTTGATTTCGTTGCCTAAGCGAATCCCATTCTATCGTTTACTCATGGAATGAGTCCATTGGAAAGTTCAATCAATCTTTTTTTCATATACATTTTGCCTTTTGTGGAGGATCTGTGCCTACTCTACTTTCCTATCTAGGACTTCGATATACAAAATATATACTACTGTGAAGCATAGATTGCTGTCAACAAAGAATTTTATTAGTATTTAGTTAGGTATTTGCATTCAAAATAAGAAAAGAGAACTATTAAGAACTTTTAAAATAAGGATTAGGGATTAATTTGGGTTGCGCTATATCTATCAAAGAGTATACAATAATTATGGATTTGGTAAATCAAGTCCATGGTTTAATAACGAACCGTGTTAACTTACCATAACAACAACTCAATTCCTATCGAATTCCTATAGTGGAATTCCTATAGGATAGAACATACACAGGGTGTACGCATTATATATGAATGAAACATATTCATTAACCTAAGCATGCCCTCAATTTTCTTTAATGAGTTGATATTATATTAATTGAATATCCTTTTTGTTTTACGAGATTTTCGCTAAAGTTTCATTTACGCCTAATTAACATCGAGTAGACCCTGTTATTGTGAGAATTCTTAATTCAAGAGTTATAGGGAGGGACTTATGTCACCATAAACAGAAACTAAAGCAGGTGTTGGATTTAAAGCTGGTGTTAAAGATTATAAATTGACTTACTACACCCCAGAGTATGAAACTAAGGATACTGATATCTTGGCAGCATTCCGAGTAAGTCCTCAGCCTGGGGTTCCGCCCGAAGAAGCAGGGGCTACAGTAGCTGCCGAATCTTCTACTGGTACATGGACAACTGTTTGGACTGATGGACTTACCAGTCTTGATCGTTACAAAGGACGATGCTATCACATCGAGCCTGTTGCTGGGGAAGACAGCCAATGGATCTGTTATGTAGCTTATCCATTAGACCTATTTGAAGAGGGTTCCGTTACTAACATGTTTACTTCCATTGTAGGTAACGTATTTGGTTTCAAAGCCCTACGTGCTCTACGTTTGGAGGATCTACGAATTCCCCCTACTTATTCAAAAACTTTCCAAGGCCCGCCTCATGGTATCCAAGTTGAAAGAGATAAGTTGAACAAGTATGGTCGTCCTTTATTGTGATGTACTATTAAAACAAAATTGGGATTATCCGCAAAAAATTATGGTAGAGCGTGTTATGAGTGTCTACATGGTGGACTTGATTTTACCAAAGATGATGAAAACGTAAACTCACAACCATTTATGCGCTGGAGAGACCGTTTTGTCTTTTGTGCCGAAGCTATTTATAAATCACAGGCCGAAACCGGTGAAATCAAGGGGCATTACTTGAATGCGACTGCGGGTACATGTGAAGAATGATTAAGAGAGCTGTATTTGCAAGAGAATTAGGGGTTCCTATTGTAATGCATGACTACTTAATTGGGGGATTCACCGCAAATACTACTTTGGCTCATTATTGCCGCGACACTGGCCTACTTCTTCACATTCACCATGCAATGCATGCAGTTATTGATAGACAGAAAAATCATGGTATGCATTTCCGTGTATTAGCTAAAGCATTGCGTATGTCTGGGGGAGATCATATCCACTCTGGTACAGTAGTAGGTAAGTTAGAAGGGGAACGCAAAATGACTTTAGGTTTTGTTGATTTATTGCGCGATGATTTTATTGAAAAAGATCATGCTCGCGGTATCTTTTTCACTCAGGACTGGGTATCCATGCCAGGTGTTATACCGGTAGCTTCAGGTGGTATTGATGTTTGGCATATGCCAGCTCTGACCGAAATCTTTGGGGACGATTCTGTATTACAATTTGGTGGAGGAACTTTAGGACATCCTTGGGGAAATGCACCTAGTGCAGCAGCTAATCGAGTGGCTTTAGAAGCCTGTGTACAAGCTCGTAACGCAGGGCGCGATCTTGCTCGCGAAGGTAATGAAATTATCTGAGCAGCTTGCAAATGGAGTCTTGAACTAGCCGCAGCTTGTGAAGTATGGAAGGCGATCAAATTCGAGTTCGAGCTAGTAGATACTATTGATAAGTAGTAAAACTAAAGATAAAGAAGAGAAGGTATAAATAAAAAAGAAACGAAATAAAAAGAGAAAAAAATAAGTTATGAAATGCAGTAATTCTTTTTTATTCTTCTAATTGATTGCAATTAAACTCGGCTCAATCTTTTTTAGAAAAAAAAGATTGAGCCGAATAAAAATAGATCATGGTATGATCATGAGACTTGACAAATCGAGATTCGTCTATTCTATATATCTAGAATATATATATTAAGGTATAATACAATAAAGAAATACGAATAAAATAATAAAATATAGTATTATCATATTAAATGGAATCAAATACGCAGTATTTACAGAAAAAAGTCTTCGTTTATTGGGAAAGAATCAATATACTTTTAATGTCGAATCGGGATTCACTAAGACAGAAATAAAGCATTGGGTCGAACTCTTCTTTGGTGTTAAGGTGGTAGCTGTGAATAGCCATCGACTACCTGGAAAAGGTAGAAGAATAGGACCTATTCTGGGCCATACAATGCATTACAGACGTATGATCATTACCCTTCAACCGGGTTATTCTATTCCACTTCTAGATAGAGAAAAAAACTAAAGGAGAATGAATGAAAAAAGACATAGTTTTGAAGTTAGACCTTTTTATAGGACTCTCTTTCAATTTCAAAAAATAGGACGTTTGAAACTTTTAACAGGCGTAATCGTGAGTCAACAAGTGACTCGAACTGTGTGTAAAAAAAGAAGCATTTTTTTACAGAATATTTTTCAAACTAAAAATAAAAAAAAAACAATACAATAGTCAATATTTCTTATAATAGATATACTTAATTATATCATAATAATCTTAAGATATTTTTCAACTAGATAGAAATAGTAAATTTGAATTGAGACACCTATTCCATGATGGATTTAAACTTACCTTCTATTTTCGTGCCTTTAGTAGGCTTAGTATTTCCGGCAATTGCAATGACTTCTTTATTTCTTTATGTGCAAAAAAATAAGATTGTCTAGTATTTTTTAGTGTAAGTAATATAATATGGTAGGGTATGTGGCTTTTTCTACACACACTTTCTACACACAAATGAAAAACGGTTATGGATGCGGATATAGGCTACGAGCATAAATGAAAGAATATGCAGAGCCAGGTATAGCGAGTTTTATTTTATTTATTTTAATTGAATCAATGAATATTTTTTGAATAGAAATTTAATGTATCTAACCTATTATTTCAAAGGAGTTCTAGTTGCTGAAGGCGATTTCAGAATCAAAAAAAAGTAAAGTCAAAATTATTTAGCTTATTCTCTCAATTTCAATCGACCGCTGCTGGATTTAGTATATCTAATATGAATTGGCGATTAGAACACATATGGGTAGAACTTCTAAAAGGTTCTCGAAAAAGGGGTAATTTTTTCTGGGCCTGTATTCTTTTTCTAGGTTCACTAGGATTCTTATCGGTTGGGATTTCAAGTTATCTTGGTAAGAATATTATATCTATACTTCCATCTCAAGAAATTCTTTTTTTTCCGCAGGGGGTCGTGATGTCTTTCTACGGAATCGCAGGCCTATTCATTAGCTCCTACTTGTGGTGTACTATTTTGTGGAATGTAGGTAGTGGTTATGACCGATTTGATAGAAAAGAGGGAATAGTGTGCATTTTTCGTTGGGGATTCCCTGGAATAAAACATCGCGTCTTCCTTCGATTCCTTATGCGGGATATCCAATCAATTAGAATTCAGGTTAAAGAGGGTCTTTATCCTCGTCGTATTCTTTATATGGAAATCCGGGTCCAGGGGATCATTCCCTTGACTCGTACTGATGATAAATTTTTTACTCCACGAGAAATTGAACAAAAAGCTGCCGAATTAGCCTATTTTTTGCGCGTACCAATTGAAGTATTTTGAGGTATCTTTTTTGAACTGAGTTGAATGAAGAAAAGAAGAATTGGAAGAAGAAAAGTTTTCTCAACACGTGGAGGAAGTCCCTTCTAAATTGGATTTGTTATTGTAAGGGGATTTTTAAGTATTTATCTAAAGGAAGGAACAAACGAGGATAAGGGAAATTTGCTTTTAATTTTTTTATCCAAGTGAGATATATCGCATAGTATTCTTCCTTTTTCATCCGAAAGGGTTTTTTTTTAATTCTATTTCACTATTTCATTCCATCTAGATCTAAGAAAGAACCCAATGCACTGAAATTCCACTAATAACTAATATACAAAAAAGAATAATAGATACAGGGTATCAAACCTATAGAGTTTTTGCTTCAAAGAAATAGAAATATCATGAAATAGAAATATCATCATATAGAGTCAGGGAATGGAATAGAGTCAGCGAATGAAGCATATTCATTAACAACTCCATTTACAGATCAAAAAAAAAAAGCATTGCCTTCTTTACTATATCTTGTATTTATCGTACTTTTGCCTTGGGGGGTCTCTTGCTCATTTAACAAATGTCTAGAACTTTGGATTAAGAATTGGTGGAATACCAGGCAATCCGAAACTCTCTTAACTGATATTCAAGAGAAAAGGATTCTAGAAAGATTCATAGAATTAGAAGAACTTTCTCTCTTGGACGAGATGATAAAAGGGAAACTAAAGACACATGTACAAAAACCTCCTATAGGAATACACAAGGAAATAATACAATGGGTCAAAATAAATAATGAGGATCATCTCCATACCATTTTGCATTTCTCGACAAATATAATCTGTTTGGCTATTCTAAGTGGTTCTTTTTTTCTGGGTAAAGAGGAACTTGTCATTTTGAATTCTTGGGTTCAGGAATTCTTCTATAATTTAAATGACTCAATAAAAGCTTTTTTTATTCTTTTAATTACTGATTTTTTTGTTGGATTTCACTCCACCCGTGGTTGGGAACTAGTAATTCTTTGGGTCTACAATGATTTTGGATGGGCTCCTAACGAGCTTATTTTCACTATTTTTGTTTGTAGTTTTTCAGTAATTCTAGATACATGTTTGAAATTTTGGGTCTTTTTTTGTTTAAACCATCTATCTCCTTCGCTTGTAGTCATTTATCATTCAATTAGTGAAGCATAAATTCATTCGATCTCCCAATATTAATATTAATCAAATTAGCAAGCATCTTTTTTTAGAAAGAAAGCCCTTTTCCATTTTAGCAAAATTCTTTCTATTTATACCTACTTTAAGGTATTCATCATTGCAGTACAACTGTTGCAGTAGAATGACAACAGATTCGTGTATAGGGAACTAGATTAGCTTAGCTACCTATCTAATTTATTGTAGAAATTCTGGGATCTGCGATTGGAAATGGAAAATAGAAATACTTTTTCTTGGGTAAAGGAACAGATAACTCGATCGATTTCTGTATCGACCATGATATACGTAATAACTCGGACATCTATTTCAAATGCATATCCCATTTTTGCGCAGCAGGGTTATGAAAACCCACGAGAAGCCACTGGACGAATTGTATGTGCCAATTGCCATTTAGCTAGCAAGCCCGTTGATATTGAAGTTCCCCAAGTTGTGCTTCCCGATACTGTATTTGAAGCAGTTCTTCGAATTCCTTACGATATGCAATTGAAACAAGTTCTTGCTAATGGAAAAAAGGGAGGGTTGAATGTAGGTGTTGTTCTTATTTTTCCCGAGGGACTCGAATTAGCGCCGCCCGATCGTATTTACCCTGAGTTAAAAGAAAAGATAGGAAATCTTGCTTTTCAGAGTTATCGTCCCGAGAAAAAAACATTCTTGTGATAGGCCCTGTTCCCGGTAAGAAATATAGTGAAATTGTCTTTCCCATTCTTTCCCCTGATCCTGCTACAAAGAAAGATGCTCATTTCTTAAAATATCCCATATATGTAGGGGGAAACCGAGGAAGAGGACAGATCTATCCTGATGGTAGCAAGAGTAACAATACATTCTATAATGCTACGTCAACAGGTATTGTAAGAAAAATACTACGTAAAGAAAAAGGTGGGTATGAAATATCCATAATTGATGCATCAGATGGACGCCAAGTGATTGATATTATACGTCCCAGACCAGAACTTCTTGTTTCAGAGGGGGAATCCATCAAGCTTGATCAACCATTAACAAGCAATCCTAATGTGGGAGGTTTTGGTCAGGGGGACGCAGAAATCGTGCTTCAGGATCCATTACGTGTCCAAGGCCTTTTGTTCTTCTTCGCATCCGTTATTTTGGCACAAGTTTTTCTGGTTCTCAAAAAGAAACAGTTTGAAAAGGTTCAATTGTACGAAATGAATTTCTAGGTCTCGCGATTTCTTACCATCAAGTTGGTAAAAAGCCTCGATTTATTGGCAATTGCTAGAATTATCTATGATCTATTTTGGAAATCCTTTTTTTGTTTAGACTGTTTTTTGTTTATGAGATGTCTGGAATTCCTTATTTATATCCCATGCAAAAGAAGGAATCCAAGGCAAAGGCGAGAATAATAAAATTAAAATTTCTTCCTTTTCGGAGGGATTGCAGGTCTTCTTAATCGTCTATTCGGCACAAGAAAAAGCCTTTTTCTTGTGCCGATTCTTCTTGTATCAAAATAAGAATCCTTTTTCTTCCTAATTCGTCAAAGATTACTATTTCTTCTTTATTTGGGTCTGTCTCTTGGACCTCTTTTTCTTTTCCTTAGGTTTAGCCGAGGTAGTGGACAAACAGAGGGGAAGAAAATATTGCGGGGGACAAATTTCTTGTGATTGTGAACAAATAGAATTGCTTGGCTTGTTTAATTAAGTTCAACTTCAAATTTACAGAAATTTTGCAAAAAAAAAGTAAACTCTTCCATTGAAGGTTTTTTTAGGCTAGTTGAATAGTTTTGATTAAGGTTTTATTAGTTTATTACTTGAAACTAAATCAAGGATTTTCAGGATACTTCCTTCATGGAATAAGATATTGGATCCTCGAGTGATCTCTTTTTCTTGTTGCTTCATAAGAGTGAATCGAATAGAATCAATTCGCGAATAAAAATTCCGCGGGTCCTTTTCGCTCTAATCAGATAAAGGGGGGTAAGGACCCGCTAAGCTCCTACTTTTTCATGTTTACAATCTGGTCCCTCCGATTACTATAGAGATGAACCCAATCCAGAATATGAACCATAAAAGAAAACACCTACTAAACCAATCACAGCAATACCGGCTACAGTACCTATCAGCCAAAGAGGAATTCTTCCAGTAGTATCGGCCATTTCCCCTACTTTCCTCCACATTTTATCAATTGGTCATGCTAGAGACAAAAATAGTCATGGGTAGTTATAAGGATGGTATCCTTCCAAATGGGATAAGAGAATTCTTATTAGTCTCTTTCTTTCTCTCAATTGAAGAAGTAATTGGAAAATAAAACAGCAAGTACAAAAATGAGTAATAAACCCCAGTATAGACTCGTACGATTCAATTCAACATTTTGTTCATTCGGGTTTGATTGTGTCATAGTTCTATAGTTGGAATTTGGTTTATCGTTGGATGAACTGCATTGCTGATATTGATCCCAAGAAAAAACAGTAGGTACAGCTAGTCCGTGAATAGCCAGCCATCGCACTGTAAAAATAGGATAGGTTCGATCTATGGTCATTGAGGGCCACCTAAAACGATCTACTAAATTCATCGAGTTGTTCTAAAGAATCAAAATGGTCGGTTATTAACGGAATTCCTTGTCAGCTTTCCGTGAAATACTCGTTTGGCCTAGGATTTCCAAACACGTCATAAGCTAAACCCGTACTGACAAATAACCAACCCGCAATGAATAGGGAATGTATAGTAATGCTATGAATAACCCAGTATCGAATACTGGTAATAATACCAGCAAAAGAATGTTCTCCCGTGCTTCCAGACATGCTGAACTCCCAAAATTTTTGTACATTCAAAAAAGGAATTGATTCCGTAAAAGATGGGATCCACCAGTAAATAGAAAATTACTGATATTTCATCCTTGTGAGATTGTCAATTTTGTACCAAAGGTGTATTTTGAGTATACCGAATTAGTATAGCTATCCTTCCTATGGCACAGCAATCTGGTTTTGCCTGGTTCCGAAACATAATTACTTTTTAATTTTTTTTAAATTTTGTCTATAGGTAAGCTATATGTTATTCAAGGCATCAATAGAAAACCCCATTTTTGTAGGTTCTACTTACTTTTCATTGGCTTCGGAATAATAGAGTAATTCGGAATAGCAGCCAAAATCTTTGGAAAATCTAAGTTAATGATCAATAGGTTTGGATAAATAATTTAGGAAGGATATTCTCATACTGACACAATACAAGGACAAGTATATGTGAAATCTATCCTTTCATTATTCGTAATTAATCCTTGTATTGTTTGTTGGATTAGGTATAACTTTCTTGACCAAACTGTGAGCGCGGAACTTTACAAGATGAAATAGGGAAAGACAGAAGAGAGAATAGAACTTAAAAGGATAATTGAAGTGACTTGTCTTCGAATCTACTTTGGTTGGAGTTCGAAAAAGGAATAAAAATAAAGTAAATTCAAGGAAGAGCTTTCTTTTTTTTAACAGCCCCTTGGGAGGTCGTGGAATGCTTTTGTTCTCCTCTTATTCCATATGGAATACAATTAGTTAAAATAAGAAGGAATAGGGGAATATTCGATCGTTCACTCCAAAACGAGGGTCCTATTGAAAAAGAAATTATCCAAAATAGAAAGAAGTTTTTTTTTTCAAATTCAATTGTTTATTTATCTCTTATTCAAAAATATCCTTGAAAATCGAATTTCATTTTTTCATTCAATGGGGTTAGATGATCTAGTTCTTAATATTATTACTTTACTCAATTGACAAATTCCACAACAAATTCTTGATTCGGAATTAGGGACTCATGTATCATCTGATGAATCCACTTTCCTTTACACTTCTGTATCTTACTCTATCTTGTTTTTTAGTATTATCTAAAATAACTGATGAATTATGAATTTTCCATAACTTAGGTAAATGCTTTACCAACATATGTAGTGTAGTAAAAAAAATAAATGGAATTTAACTCTTTCATGCTTACTTTAACTAGTTATTTTGGTTTTCTACTGGTTGCTTTAACTATAACCCCAGCTCTATTTATTGGCTTGAACAAGATACGCCTTATTTGAATTGACTGAATAATTATAATTCAGAAAAGAAAATCTTTCTTTGGGATTCCTGGCATTCTACGACTCTTTTCCAGACTAATTAGGAATTATTTTCTTGGTCACTGAGATTCGTGGATAATTTAGAGTACTATTTAGGGATAGATCGTACCTCTTTTTTTATCCCCTCGAACAAATCGAAATGATTGAAGTTTTTCTATTTGGAATCGTCTTAGGCCTAATTCCTATTACTTTAGCGGGATTATTCGTGACTGCGTATTTGCAATACAGGCGTGGGGATCAGTTGGATCATTGATTGAGTCATTTTTTTTGATTGACCTCCTCCAGACTAGAGAGGAGGTCAAATTGAAATTGGAGTTACAATTCAATTTTGTTAAGTTATTTTACTCTGCTTCGACATAAGATAGTTGGAATCACGCTCTCTAGGATTTGAACCTACGACATCGGGTTTTGGAGACCCGCGTTCTACCAAACTGAACTAAGAGTGCTTTCATTCATTCAAAAAGAAAATCTTTTTCTATTCCTAATGTATCTCACGTACGTATAGTCTCCACAAATTGAAGTTATACCCACTTTACTTTAATTGATCTTGTCGCTACTGCCTATAAAGAAGAAAGAAGTAATAGGTAGGGATGACAGGATTTGAACCCGTGACATTTTGTACACAAAACAAACGCGCTACCAAGCTGCGATACATCCCTTTTCCAAATTAAATTGTTGTACAATGCCATTGTACACAATTCCTGTCTTCTTTTCCACATCATAATTTTCTTGTTCTTTCTATTTTCTTCTTCTTTCTTTGTCTATCTATATATAGAACCCTCGTGTCATTTCTTCTTTTTGGTCTCATATAATTAAGGAATTATATACATATAAAATCCAATATAATTTCTCCTATAAAAGAAGGATTACTTTTCCTTGGTAATATATAGGAAGAAGGGGTCATCTTTTTCTTTTTTAGGGATAGGAAAATTTCGTCGATATGGTTCATTTTATATATAGCATAACAATCTTGGGCAAGAGTTTATGATCATATATGTATTCCAACAAGGAAGGAGGATTTTCAATGCGGGATATAAAAACATATCTCTCTGTAGCACCCGTGCTAAGTACTCTATGGTTTGGTGCTTTAGCAGGTTTATTGATAGAAATTAATCGTTTATTCCCAGATGCTTTGTCATTCCCTTTTTTTTAATTCTAGTTATTGCTATGGAAGGGATAGATTTCTTCATGATATGACAAAATTTGATCCTTTTCAATCTTTTTTTAGTATCGGAAGGAAAAAGAAAGAAAAGATGGATTGGGTTGAACCTCAGAGACATTAAAAATTTGGTAAACCCCATTTTTGAAAATAGAAATTCAATTTAAAGGGGTACCCAAGCTAAATAAGGCCTCAGAAATCAGAGCATAGAAAAGGCGGGGCTGGCTAATTAAATGAAAGGATTTCGAACCAAAATCTTTGCTAATTCGACAAGGATTGTATTCTTTAATTATTTCTCTATTTTTTATTACTTAATTTAAGAATTATTATTCTAATGAATTTTATTCTTCTTCTTCGGATTCAAAATAGAAGAATAAAAGAATAAGTAGAATAATTAAGTTAAGTCAATCCAAAAAGAAAAGGAGGTTCATGGCCAAGGGAAAAGATGTTAGAATCAGAGTTATTTTGGAATGCATCACTTGTGTTCGAAAAGGTGCCAATGAGGAATCGACGGGGATTTCTAGATATAGTACTCAAAAGAATCGCCACAATACACCCGGACAATTAGAATTCAAAAAATTTTGTCGTTATTGTCGCAAGCATACGACTCATCACGAAATAAAGAAATAGGAACATCGTGTGTTCAATCTTTCCAAACAACAGAAAGAGTAAGAACTTCATATTTAATATATAAAGAAAACATAGTATAGAATACAAAATACAAATCAACTCATCTGATTTCCGGTAGATATTATTTCATATGTATAGAGGGTATTCATATACTATAATATGAATCAAATAAGATATGGATAAAAAAAAAACTACTTCTTCTGGATCCTAAATTAATAAAATAAAGAAGTGAATTTTCAAATTTTAAATAAGGAATAAATCATGTATACATATAAACAACCTTTTCTTAAATCTAAGCAACCCTTTAGTAAATCCAAGCAAACTTTTAATAAATCCAAGCAACCCTTTCGTAAATCCAAGCAAACTTTTCGTAAATTCAAGCAACCTTTTCATAAATCTAAACAACCTTTTCGTAGGCGTCCTCGGATTGGCCCGGGAGATCGAATTGATTATAGAAACATGAGTTTAATTAATAGATTTATTAGTGAACAAGGAAAAATATTATCGAGACGAATAAATAGATTAACCTTGAAACAACAATGATTAATTACTCTTGCCATAAAACAGGCTCATATTTTATCTTTCTTACCGTTTCGTAACTATGAGAACGAAAAGCAATTTCAAGCCCATTCAATTTCAATAATTACAGGTTCTAGACCCAGAAAAAATAGACATATTCCTCAATTAACGCAAAAGTACAATTCCAATCGAAACTTAAGAAACAACAACCAAAATTTAAGAAACAACAACCGGAACTTAAGTTCCGATTGTTGATGTTTTATTCGAATTTGAAAGGGCCAGACCTATATATATTATAAAGAAAGTAATCCAACTCGTTGATTCCTACCACTTAATCTTAATTTATTGTATCTTCCCAGAGTTCCCTCTCCGGGAATTCATCTTTTTTTATTCCAGTATATTACTTTATTTATACTTTTAATTGATGATCTTTATTTTATTGGAAATCCTGTAAAGATTATTTGGATTTGATACAGCTACTTGTGCAAGCATTTTACGATTAAGAATCAATTTCTTCTTGTACAGGTTGTGTATTAATTTACTATAACTATCGAATACTTTATATACCCGCGTTGCTGCGTTTATCCGAGTGATCCACAAACGACAAAAATCCCTCTTTTGCCTACCTTTGTCTCGATGAGAGGAAACAAAAGCTCTTTTTACCTGTTGGGTAATCATTCGATTAAGTCTTAAATGAGCCCCTCTAAAGTTTGAGGCAAATGAACGCATTTTTGTTCGTCGTCTCCGGGCTATATATCCTCACGGAACTCTGGTCATTGAATTAAATTAACCTTAATGAATAACTAATGATTTCTCTTCTTTTAGCCACCCTTTTTCTCATTAATAACAAAACAAATTATTCCGATATATAAAATATTAATTCCAATGGCTTTTTCTATAGTAACCTTTCCAACCACGATTTTTTATTCCACTCCGTTCAGTTATTTCTATACGAAATAACAAATTCATTCTAATAATACTAAAAAAATAGTGGGTTCCATCGTTTCTATGGTTCCCTTTTAAACGGTGAGGCCCTCTCTATACACCGGAGCCCTTTCTTTCATCAAAAGGTATTGCGAACTTGTATAGTCCACATTCTTTGGCTCTACCTATCCATTATAGAGTAAATAGCTCTTTTCACAATAAGAGTTATCCATACAGTGACGGTATTTAATTATGAAAGTTGGCTAAGTAGCTGACCCTGTTAGTCCGTTCTTTGAAGATAAAGGAGCATAAGCCTTTTTCTTTTTATTACTATTTCCTCCGCTTAATGGATAACCATTTGCTACCAATGGGAGAATTGCTTCTTATTTCCAATTTAGATAATTGGATTTGCACCAAAGGAAACCATAAATTCCATATACCATAGAAATCTAGGATAGAGAAGCTATATCCTATTCATTGGGACTAATCATGGATACTTCAATTCTTTTTATATTTGTTTGAAGTCATGATCTGAACGAGTCGCACATACACCCAAGCACATGTTCCTCGATGCTGAGGGCATCCTTTAAGCGCGGCCGTTTTTCGAGCATTTCGTATTGGCTGTCTTGCGTTTCTAATAAGTCGTTTAACCGTCGGCATGTTGTATGTATATAGAAAAAATGGATTGGTTTAGATCCATCTTAACCTGATGATTGCTCATCATGAAGTCTTTCTATTTTCTATTAAATCGAGGAAAACATGAATTTAGCTGTGAAATAACTTTACAACAAATCCAGACACTACCAATCCTTAAACATTTCTGGAAACCACACTGGATCAGTATCGCAGTGCTTGTCAATCATTTCATCCCCTACAATATCGACAAGTCCATAAGCTTTGGCTTCGTCTGCTGACATAAAAACATCCCTTTACATGTCTTCGGATACAACCCAAAAGGCTTGCCTCTTCTTACTGCATAAACCCTTGTGATCATTTCGCGAACTTTGTGTAACTCTTCTACTTCTAGTAAAAATTCTGGTGTCCTTACCCGATAATAAGCACTAGCAGGTTGGTGAAGCATAATCCTCGCGTGAGGGAATGCTATACGCTTGGTGGGTTCTCCTCCAAGCAGAATGAAGGATGCCATGGAGGCGGCTATTCCGAGGCATATTGTATATATATCTGGTGTCACCGTTTGCATCGTATAAAAAATAGCCATTCCTGAGATTAGCCACCCGCCCGGGGAGTATATAAACAAAAAATATCACTAATTCCATCTTCTATACTCAGATATACCATGAGACCTATAATATGATTCGTGATCTCGCAATGAATCTCTTGACCTAAAAAAAGTGTCCTTTCTCGATACATAACATTGTATAAGTCAACCCAAGTTGCTTCTTCATCTCCAGGAATCCGGTAAGGTACTTTTGGAACACCAATGGGCATATTAGATTAATATTATTAAATTTAAGTAAGAAAACCACACTTTAATATGGAAACGTAAGAATGGAACAGAAAGAAAGAATCCGCAGTTTATTATCTTAATTTTTATTCTTATTCTATATGAATACTATAGATTCTATTAATACATAGATTGAAAGGTTATACATATAAGGAATGTAAGACAGATTGAATAAAGAAAAAGGAATGGGTGATTCGAATGCTAAACAAAGAGGGGTAGCGATCTATTCTTCATTTTTTCCAAATTGGCCAAGTTACCCATTGCATATTGGCACTTATCGAGTATAGAATAGATCTGCTTCTCTTTCTTCTTATGAACAGAATTGGCTTCTTATTTTTAATGGAATGAAATAAATATTCGCGCTTTCTGACACAGAATCCCCTAGAAGGGTTAGGTACATAGGATATGGATAGTCTTTTTCAATGCGATAAAATAAAGCGACATCGTGTCTATTTTTCTTTGCTAAAGGGGTATTTCCATGGGTTTGCCTTGGTATCGTGTTCATACTGTCGTATTGAATGATCCGGGTCGATTGCTTGCGGTGCATATAATGCACACAACTCTAGTTTCTGGTTGGGCTGGCTCAATGGCTTTATACGAATTAGCAGTTTTTGATCCCTCTGATCCTGTTCTGGATCCAATGTGGAGACAAGGTATGTTTGTAATTCCCTTCATGACTCGTTTAGGAATAACGGATTCGTGGGGTGGTTGGAGTATTTCAGGAGGAACTGTAACAAATCCGGGTATTTGGAGTTATGAAGGTGTGGCAGGTAAGCATATTGTGTTTTCTGGCTTGTGTTTCTTGGCAGCGATCTGGCATTGGGTATATTGGGACCTAGAAATATTCTCTGATGAGCGGACGGGAAAACCCTCTTTGGATTTGCCCAAGATCTTTGGAATTCATTTATTTCTTGCAGGGGTGGCTTGCTTTGGCTTTGGGGCATTTCATGTAACGGGTTTGTATGGTCCTGGGATATGGGTATCCGATCCTTATGGACTAACTGGAAAAGTACAAGCTGTAAATCCAGCGTGGGGTGCAGAAGGTTTTGATCCTTTTGTTCCGGGAGGAATAGCTTCTCATCATATTGCTGCGGGTACATTGGGTATATTAGCGGGCTTATTCCATCTTAGTGTCCGTCCGCCTCAACGTCTATATAAAGGATTACGTATGGGCAATGTTGAAACTGTACTTTCCAGTAGTATCGCTGCTATTTCTTTGCAGCTTTTGTAGTTGCTGGAACTATGTGGTATGGGTCAGCAACGACCCCAATCGAATTATTTGGGCCTACTCGTTATCAGTGGGATCAGGGATACTTTCAGCAAGAAATATATCGAAGAGTTAGCAATGGTTTAGCCGAAAATCTTAGTTTATCAGAAGCTTGGTCTAAAATTCCCGAAAAATTAGCCTTTTATGATTATATTGGTAATAATCCGGCAAAAGGGGGATTATTCAGAGCAGGCTCAATGGACAATGGGGATGGAATAGCTGTTGGATGGTTAGGACATCCCGTCTTTAGAGATAAAGAAGGACGTGAGCTTTTTGTACGCCGTATGCCTACTTTTTTTGAAACATTTCTGGTTGTTTTTGTAGATGAGGAGGGAATTGTTAGAGCAGACGTTCCTTTTAGAAGAGCAGAATCCAAATATAGTGTTGAACAAGTAGGCGTAACGGTGGAGTTCTATGGTGGCGAACTTAATGGAGTAAGTTATTCTGATCCTGCTACTGTAAAAAAATATGCGAGGCATTCTCAATTAGGGGAAATTTTTGAATTAGACCGGGCTACTTTGAAATCTGATGGTGTTTTTCGCAGCAGTCCAAGGGGTTGGTTCACTTTTGGTCATGTTACCTTTGCTTTGCTCTTCTTTTTCGGACACATTTGGCATGGCGCTAGAACATTGTTCCGAGATGTTTTTGCTGGTATTGATCCAGATTTGGATGCTCAAGTGGAATTTGGAACATTCCAAAAAGTGGGAGATCCAACTACAAGGAAACAGGCAGCCTGATACACATTGTTATAGTATCTTTGACCTCTCTTTTTTGATTTGACATGGGAAACATCTCCCATCCTTTCTTTGACTCTTTTTCTTTCTTTATATGGGAAATTATCCCAAATGACAAATGAATAGGTGTGGAAGTTATAATTGTAAATAAACCAGGATCGAATCTATGGAAGCATTGGTTTATACGTTCCTTTTAGTTTCGACTTTAGGGATAATTTTTTTCGCTACCTTCTTCCGAGAACCACCTAAGGTTCCACCAACTCCAACTAAAAGAATAAAATAATTTCATTTAAGTAAGAAGTCTCCCAGATAGGGGGACTTCTTACTTAAATTAGTCTCCGTCTTCTTCGAATGGATCTCTTAATTGTTGAGAGGGTTGCCCAAACGCGGTATATAAGGCATACCCAGTAAAGCTTACAAGTAAACCAGATATGGAGATGGCGACTAAAGTTGTTGTTTCCATTTTTATAGAATTTCAAGATTACAATGGATCTACGAAAAGATCGTGTATTTACAACTACAACGGAATAGTATACAAAGTCAACACCAATGATTAAATAGAATTTATGGCTACACAAACCGTTGAAGATAGTTCTAAACCTAGGCCGAACTGGTGCAGGTAGTTTACTGAAACCCTTGAATTCGGAATATGGGAAAGTCGCCCCGGGTTGGGGGACTACTCCCTTTATGGGGGTCGCAATGGCTTTATTCGCTATATTCCTATCTATCATTTTAGAAATTTATAATTCTTCCGTTTTACTGGACGGAATTTTAACCAATTAGGTTTCTACTAACTAAAACTAGGAAGTCAGAGTTTTTCCATCCAAAAAAGCCTTTCTAGTTTAAGATCTACATTTCTAGATATTATGGTAGTTCGACCGCGGAATTTTTTTGTTTCGGTATCTCTGGAATATGAGTGTGTGACTTGTTAGAATTGATCCTATTGATAATACATAGAAAGGGCCTGTTATCTCTATCAAGATGATTCTAATTCGTCAGATATTATTTATTCTAGTATCTGGAACACGAAATAGATAGAGTGGATCAAAAAAAATGGAACTATGATTCATACTCACTATTAAGACCTCGCAACCAGACTGAAAAATTCAAGTAGTTCTTAAATAAAAATAAAAAAGAAATTTTCTTCCTTCCAATTTTGTTTGCCCAAAAGACAATTTTTTTCTCTCGATTTTGTCGAGTCATTACACTGATTCAATAAATGATTATCAAGTGGTTCTTATTCGAAGAACCCTGTCCTTTTGTTTAGCTTGAGACTAAATCATCGTGGGTCTAGTATGAATCTAAGGTTTTAATTGAACTGATTCATAGGATCTCAACAAGATAATTTCTATATTACGCATAAAAAAACAAATCCTTTATAGGGAAGAGAAAAGTCAAGAAGCCTCTAATGACCAACATAAGGGAAAGGAAGAAAGAAAGACGCGCCAACTTGAGATTTTTTGGCATTATCATCACAAAGAAGATATTCCGGATTTTTCTTATTTGATATCTTCAAGGCAAATCGACCCAATTCAGTGGCTGATGAAGTTTTGAACCTTTTTCTAATATTTGTTGAAAATTTTTGTGTTTCTGCTTGAGCCGTACGAGATGAAATTTTCATATACGGCTCTTAGAGGGGGACTCGGGTTAGTTACCTATCTCAATAAAGTATATGATTGGTTTGAGGAACGTCTTGATATTCAGGCAATTGCAGATGATATAACTAGTAAATATGTTCCTCCCCATGTCAACATATTCTATTGTTTAGGGGGAATTACACTTACTTGTTTTCTAGTACAAGTCGCTACCGGTTTTGCTATGACTTTTTACTACCGACCAACCGTTACAGAGGCTTTTTCCTCGGTTCAATACATAACTAGCAGTGTGTCCAGCGCATTTGCGCGGCTAGATGCTACTAATTTTATCGTTGAAAGATTAACACTATAACATATTAATGATTTTTTTATTTCCATAATTTTATTTAATATTTAACACAGTTATATATCTTTCGAATATATTAAAAAATGGTTGATTTGGTGATTGCTTTGTAATATATGTATTATATAGCTGTTAGTAATAGATTTATGTGACGACAAAAATCAAAACACAAAAGTATGTGCCTTGTCATGCCAAACTATCAAGGTCTATACAACTTCCGATTAGTCACATATATGGACAATTTAATCAATTAACTAACCTTGTTTATTCTTGTTCTAAGATCTGTTTGACAATTCATACACATGTTCAATTCAGTAGCATAGTAGTACAAACTTATAATCCCATGGCTACCAAAGTCTTGCTTTCTAGCATCTTTATACGCAGACATCACATGTTCTTTTTGATTGCCCTTGTATTGGTTTGCCTTTTTTACCATACAACACGCGTGCGCACACACACATAGCATATTAGTACTACCGACCACCTTTTTATTTTTGCCTTAGATGATCCCTTATACATACATTTACTTTTGGTTCTTCCAATCTATAACTACTCCATTGTTTTAAGTTGATGTGTCGGTGACAACCAATATATTCATTGATGCTTCCAATTATCTTCATTATAATCGTGCCCAACTTATTTTTACTGCAGAACCACTTCATCTACGTATGTGATCGACGTTATGTACATCCTTCCAAACTTCATTTCATCTTTCTTTTTCTTAATATATGACTTATCTATCTCCATCCGACATTGTGAACTCCATCAATGATAATAAATTTATGAATGGTTTTTCTAGGCTCCCTTGTCCCTCGAACTATCGCCGTACTCTTTCGTATACAATCGAACCCTTTTTCACAAATGCATGAAATGTGTATTTTGCCATCGACGGAAGCAATCTATGAGTTGATGCATGTGAGACATATTACTATTTTCCTGAAGCACTACATATTGAATATTTTGTAGTGGAAAGCAAAGCCCTCATGTTACTACAATATATATTTCACCTTTCAGTTTTATATTTGGCTGATTTTTTAATGATCATCTAATTCCAGGAATTATAGTTGTATTCGTGCACAAATTGATATTACAGTTTTTCTCTTGTTGGATATTGCACATGTTTTTTTTTGTCCGACATGATCATATATTTTAATCCGAGGGGAATGAAAGTGAATCGCTGATTTTATTCTATTTTTTAAGCTCATATCTATGGGTTAAATTTTATAGTTAACTCTTACCGATGAACATTATATAATGGAAAATGATTAATTTTTATTGTTTTGAATCTCATGCATAAATTATGAGTTCTATTTCTGTCCTTCTATGGGATTAGTTGGCACGTGTTTCCTATTCTTTTTTTTATGGGTTCACGTTCTTCCTATTCTTTTTTTTGAGCATCAGTACAGACACAAGCGCTCATATACACGCGCATACGCTCACCCCTATGAACGCACATACGCACACCCTACCCCTATCAGCACGTCGACGGGAACGTCTCCTCCCACTGAAAGCGCATCGCCGGAAATCCTGAAATAAATCCAGGAATAATGCGAGCACCAGGATTTGAACCCCGGTGGGTTGGGGATACCACTGTCCACCTAACCATCTCAACCACAAGTTGATTCGCCACGTTCTTCCTATTCGTTGTGTACTTCCTTCGGTCTGTGCATGTTTCCTTTTTAACATGTCCTGATTTTCTCTTGTACTTGTCCGTATTGGACTTCTTTCTTTTGGGATTTTGGGGAATCTCTCCGTGTTGGACTAAGCTTGCACCTGATAAGATAGATTTTTTTTAGAATAATACATGCCTCCTTATTTGCATGTACAACACAAGATTTTTTTTTGCCGAGATACAATACATAAGGTTGTAAACGTGTAGGTCTCTTCTTATACGGCCCCTTGTCTGCACGTGACAACTTCCAATGTTCCAAAAAGGCATATGCATAATATTTGTATGTAATGCTAATATCTCTAAATCTTAGCCGTTAATCTCTAAAATTAATGGTTGATATAATTTAAATTATGTGGATGAACGTGGTGTCTTATTTGTCTTTTGTCTTAATTATATAATAGATGACCGAGGCCAACTCTGGTTGGTTAATCCGATCCGTTCATCGATGGTCAGCAAGTATGATGGTTTTAATGATGATCCTGCATGTATTTCGTGTGTATCTCACAGGGGGATTTAAAAAACCCCGTGAATTAACTTGGGTCACAGGTGTGGTTTTGGCTGTTTTGACTGCATCATTTGGTGTAACTGGTTATTCTTTGCCTTGGGATCAAATTGGTTATTGGGCAGTCAAAATTGTGACAGGTGTACCTGACGCCATTCCGGTAATAGGATCGCCTTTATGGAGTTATTACGCGGAAGTGCTAGTGTGGGCCAATCCACTTTGACTCATTTTTATAGTTTACATACCTTTGTACTGCCTTTGCTTACTGCCGTATTTATGTTAATGCACTTTCCAATGATACGTAAGCAAGGTATTTCGGGTCCTTTATAGGGAAGGCATATCATAGAGAATTATAATTATCATATATCATATCGGGTAGGTTGTGGTATTTCATTGCTACAAGCATGGGTTATTGTAAAATAACACATGTCATTTGGATACTTCTCTTCAACTCCAAAGTATTTTTATACAATACAAATAGTTGAAGTTAATTTTACGAAAGAAAAAAGGCGGATTATGGGAGTGTGTGACTTGAATTATTGATTTGGCCATGCAGATAAAGAATTGGATCTGCCACATTAGAATTCACAACCAAAGGTGTCTCCGCATCCAATCAACATGTAAGTCCCCTACCTAGGAAGGATAGGCTGGTTCACTTGAGGAGAATATCTTCTATGATCATACCGTAACCATGTCATCCATGAACAGGCTCCGTAAGATCCCATAGAGTAGAAATGGAATAAGTCATGTGACATGATCCAGTTCTCTATTTATTACACTTACCTTTTTATTATAGTATGGAAATGCATTCATTTTCTTTGCATCGATTGTGATCCGCAATACTATCGGAGTAAAAGAAGGGATCTAAGGAAGAATGTAGGCTAAACTTTTTGATTTTTTATTAGTAACAAGTAAATATTTTGTTTGGAGGTAAGAAACTTGCGATATTGAGGGGATAAATACCAACTAATCAAGAGACATGAGACAATCCACAAAGCAATTGATCATGATCAAATTTGTAAGCCCACTTGGATATTGAGCATTTACCCATAAGAATAGGATTATTTTCAATGAGTAGTTGTAGGTGCAACTTCGGAAAAGAGAATCTGATAAATCTTTTCTTGCCTAGAGTCATTGAGTCATTATATACCTTAATTCTATTAAGGATCTTCCGCGGTCTTATTTCTTTCACTCTTTCTTGAGCCGGATGATGATAAATTCTCATGTCCGGTTCCTTTGGGGGATGGATCCTAAAAAGTTCACCTATCCCAATAACAAAGAAACCAGACTTAAATGATCCTGTATTTAGAGCTAAATTAGCTAAAGGGATGGGACATAATTATTACGGGGAACCCGCATGGTCCAACAATCTTTTATATATTTTTCCAGTAGTAATTCTAGGTACTATTGCATGTAATGTAGGTTTAGCGGTTCTGGAGCCATCAATGATTGGTGAACCGGCAGATCCGTTTGCAACTCCTCTGGAAATATTACCCGAGTGGTACTTCTTTCCCGTGTTTCAAATACTCCGTACGGTACTCAATAAGTTATTGGGCGTTCTCTTAATGGTTTCTGTGCCAACAGGCTTATTGACAGTACCTTTTCTAGAGAATGTCAATAAATTTCAAAATCCATTTCGCCGCCCAGTAGCTACGACCGTTTTTTAATCCGTACTGTAGTAGCTCTTTGGTTAGGTATTGGAGCAACATTACCCATTGATAAATCATTAACCCTAGGTCTTTTTTAGATAGTTTTGATTCATTCAACCGGTGAAGTACTATAGGTATCTAGGAAATAGTTACTTCCAAGTGAATCTTCCCTAGATACCTAAAATCCATTTTATTATGATCCATTTCGCGAAAATATAGATTGTACCAAAGATGCTAAATTGTTTTCTTTTTATTCTACGTCGAAAAAGAAGATGCTTCTCTAGAGTTTATTCTTAAGTAAATCAATTGGGAGATGCTTCTCTAGAGTGTCCCATATATGTTTTCTATCTTCCATACGAAAACTGTCAATTCTCAGAAGATCTTCTTCAGTCTTGCTCAAAAGGTCCAATAGTGTATGTATATTGGCCCTTTTTAGACAATTATATGTTCTAGAAGTCAATTCTAATTGATCAATAAAAATACAATTCAATGAATTCCTTTTTTGTTTTTCTTTAGATTAGTTAATCTTTTTTGAAAAGTAAAAAGGGGTGGAGTAAACCTGTTTTTATTTTCTTTGAAACTAGCGCCCTCTTCCTCCGCGTGTACAAAAGGAAGAAATAAATCAATCAAATTACGAGAAGCCTCATAAAGTGCTTCCTTAGGGTTAGACTTCCATTAGTCCATATTTCTAGAAAAAGTATCTCGTGTTTTTCATTTCCATTCCCACAAGAAAAAATACTATAATTCACATTTCGAACAGGCATGGATACAACATCTATAGGATAACTTCCATCTTGATAGTTCCTTCTGAGTTCTGTCTGATATCCACGATCTCTCTTGATCTGTAAATCAATACAGAAATCAATGGGCTCTGTCAAGTTAGCTATAGGTTGTGCCGTATCAAAGATTTCTACGGAAGGCGGTAAGATGATATCTTGAGCAGTTATGTATCTAGGACCTTTGACGCAAATGGATGCGTCTCTAACTCCATAGAGATTACTTCTCAATACAATTTCTTTCAAATTTAGTAAAATTTCTTGTACGGATTCTTCAATACCTGCTATTATAGAATATTCGTGCGGCACGCTCCCAAATTTTGCACGTGTGATACATGTTCCTTCTATTTCTCCAAGTAAAGCTCTTCGCAAGGCAATACCGACGGTGTCCGCTTGACCTTTTCTAAGCGGGGACTAAATGAAATGACCAAAATAAAGGCGCTTACTATCTACTCTTGATTCAACACACTTCCACTGTAGTGTTTGAGTGGATCGTGCTACCTCCTCTCGAACCATAATAGACTAGTATTATTATTTTATCATTGAATCGTTTATTTCTCTTGAAATGAAAGTTGAAAGCGGGTTAATTCTTTTACAGACGTCTTTTTTTAGGTGGTCAACATCCATTATGCGGCATAGGTGTTACATCGCGTATACAACTTAATCGCACACCACTTTTAGCAATGGCTCGTAATGCGGCATCTCTTCCACTACCAGCGCCCTTTACCATAACTTCTGCTCGTTGCAAACCTACTGTACGAATAGCATCTACTGTTGTTCTTTGACCAGCATAGGGTGATGCTTTTCTTGAGCTTTTGAATCCACAAGTACTGGCCGAGGACCAAAAAACCACCCGACCTTGTGGGTCTGTAACAGTTATAATGGTATTGTTGAAACTAGCTTGAACATGAATAACCCCTTTTGTTATTCTACGTGCACTCTTCCGTAAACTAAAATGTGCATTCCTACGTAAACCAATACGCACTTTCTTACGTGAACCAATTTTTGGTATAGCTTTTGCCATATTTTATTATCTCATAAATATGAGTTAGAAATAAAAAAAAAAAAAAAAGATACAAAGATATCCGTTTCAGGGTAAAGTAAACCCTTTACTTTAATTATTTTATTTGGAATTGGAACATTTCCGCGGGTACTTTTTTTTACTTTTTAGATAGTAAAGTTCTTTTTCGAAAGATTACCCCTGTCTTTGTTTATGCTTCGGATTAGAGCAAATGACTCTAATTGGTCCACACCTACGAATCAGTCGACATTTTGTACAAATTTTACGAACGGAAGCTCTTATTTTCATATTTCCGTATCCTCTTTTAAACTATGAATCTAATCTTTTGGAAAAAATAAGTCTCTTCGCTTGAATTTTAGAACTTAGAATTTATTACCCTAGAAAAAAAAGAAAAACCTAATCCTTTGAATCTTTGGTATCCTTCAAATCTTCACTATCCTTCGAGTCTTCGATACGCTTCGAATCCTTATGGGGAAGTCTATAAATTATACGTCCCTTGCTTGAATCATAACGACTTACTTCAATTTTGACCCTATCCCCCATCAGTATTCGTATAGAACTAGACCGTATCTTTCCTGAAATATAGCCTAGGATGATGGTGTCATTCTCTAGCCGAGCGCGGAACATTCCATTGGGTAGGGATTCCGTAACTAAACCTTCGAAAGTTACTTTTGATTCTCTTGGGTTTTTTTCTCTCCTATTTTTTTTCTGTCATATTTTTTTCTTCTATTTTTCTATTTTTATTTTAAAAATAGGAAGGACGAGATAGAATTCAAGCACTATAGGCGGGGCGATTACCATATATAACATAAGACTTCTCCCCCAATTCTATTTAGTCGAGCTTCTCGATCTGTCATTATTCCTCGAGAAGTAGAAAGAATAGCAATTCCCATTCCACCCAAAACTTTAGGAATTCCTTGATAGTTGGTGTAAATTCGTAAGCCGGGTCGGCTGATACGCTTTAAAAAGGTTCTTGTTCTATATATTCCTTTTCTAGTCTTTCTCTTTTGATGTCGCAAAGTTGAAACCAAGAAATATCTGTTACGTTCCTGATGTTTCCGAACACTTTCAATAAAACCCTCTCGTAGAAGTATTTTAACAATGTTTTCGGTAATATTTGTAGATACTACTCGAAATGTTCCTTTTTTATTCATGTCCGCATTTCTTATAGAGGTTAGTAAATCAGCAATAGTGTCCTTGCCCATAAGACTCTAATTCTAGGTTCCTCCTAATTTTTCTATAATCAACATGTTTTCTTTTTTTTCATTTTGGATTTTAAAACATATATGTAAAACACAATCTACTAAATTAATTCTTTCATCTCAATTTCGCCTACTAGTATTTATAATACTTCAGGAGCTAATGAAACTATTTTGGTAAAATTCAATCCTCTCAATTCCTCGGCAATCGCGCCAAAAACTCGAGTTCCTTTTGGATTGCCTTTTTGATCAATTATAACCGCAGCATTGTCATCATAGCGGATTATTATACCGTCTTCGCATTTGAACTCTTTACATGTACGTACAATTACAGCTCGAATTACTTCGGATCTTTCTAGAGGCATTTGGGGCAATGCGTCTTTGATTACAGCAACAATAACATCACCAATACGAGCATATCGCTGATTACCAGCAGCTCCTGTGACTCGAATACACATCAATTTTCGAGCTCCACTATTATCTTCTACATTTAAAAGGGTCTGAGGTTGAATCATATTATTTTGATTTCAATTTTTTATTTCAATGCAAAAGGATGAAAGAAATATTGTCTTTCCAGAAAGAAAAACCGGGCATTTTTTTATCTTCCATACGCCTTTTAGGGTTCTATATCTCTAATCGAATAAATTGACTTCGTATGGGCATTTTACTGGCAGCTATGGAGATAGCTGCTCTAGCTACAGTTTCAGATACTCCCCCCATTTCATAAAGTATACGACCAGGTTTAACAACGGATACCCAATATTCGGGGGACCCCTTTCCCGAGCCCATACGTGTTTCGGTGGGTCTTAGTGTAACCGGTTTGTCGGGAAATATACGTACCCATATTTTTCCACCACGACGTGCATATCGTGTTATTGCTCTTCGTCCTGCTTCTATCTGTCTCGCCGTGATCCAAGCGGGTTCAAGTGCTTGAAGAGCATTTCTACCAAAACAAATACGATTGCCTCGGCAGGATTTTCCTTTCATTCTTCCTCTATATTGTTTGCGAAATCTGGTTCTTTTGGGGTTATAGTCGATGGTTCTCTTTCTTAGTTCCATCTCTACTGCAAAACTGGACATGAGAGTTTCTTCTCATCCAGCTCCTCGCGAATGGAATGAGAAAGCATGTAAATTTATCTAATTCATAATATTCCAAAATATTACGGTACAGATAGATACACATTAATAGATAATAGAAAAAGTTTGGTTTTTTTATATTGAATTTGTTAAAACAGAAAAATATAATATATAGTCAAAAAGAAGATCTAGAATATATCCAGATGTGTGTGTATATTTATCTAAATTGTATATTTATAGATAATGTAATCCTTCTTAAAAAAATCCTTATTTTCACTCTTACTGAATCGCGGTAAAGTATTCTAATTCAATAAGAATTTCGCGGGCGAATATTTACTCTTTCCTGTCTTATTTGTTAATTTATAAACTTACCAAATAAGACAATTTTTTTGGTTTGTTCCGCCATCCCACCCAATGAAGTGTTAGGATTCTTTTCAATAAAATCCTGTGGAATCATAGGTTCTGTCGTTCCCACTGCTTCTCCTTGAATGGTTAGGTCTGAATCCCGCAACGGAGCTTCCAAAAAATTTCTTTCCGAGTTAATTTTCTCAGTTTTATTAACCCGGGCGGCTCTTTATTATTGCTTTAAATTTGTAGTTCTTGTTTCAAGTTAAAATTTTTAATTCTCTATTATTTTTATTAGATTGATGCTTTATCACATTACCTTTTATGATGTAATTCATAGACCATACATAGTGGAATCCTATATCTTATTTATTTCCTCTTCCTTCTTTCTATCATCCCTCCCTTTATCCACATCCCTTTAGTTTTGCTTCACAACCTAGAATCCCTTTTCTTTTTTAGAG
Source organism: Triticum dicoccoides (assembly GCF_002162155.2). NCBI lineage: Eukaryota > Viridiplantae > Streptophyta > Magnoliopsida > Poales > Poaceae > Triticum > Triticum dicoccoides. Next base: position 669,708,441 of record NC_041386.1, on the reverse strand, counting down.
AAAAAATTGCAGTTGCTACAACTATATGACACATCTACTCATTTATGATAGAGGTATTTATTCATATAGTGACTGTTTCTTAGTTAGGATCTCGACAATACGAAGCAATAGGTTGGTTATTAGTTAATTTTCTATAATTACTATGTTTTTTTCTTAAAAAAAAGAAAAAAGAAAAAAAATAATGAGTCACACACTAAGCATAGCAATTATATTAAATGATTTATCAATTTTCATTAAATCTTATAGAAAGAGGTATAATTTCTTCTTTTGCAGGGATTGGATTTCAGGAAAAAAGTCTCTTGTCATTTTTTATTCTATCAATGGACAGAATCCGAAGACAAGATTACTTATTCTTCGTCGACGAATATCCAAATTTTTACACCTAATACTCCATAGATAGTCCGAATTGGATAACAGCAATAATCAATTTTAGCGCGAATTGTTTGGAGGGGAAGTCTACCATATTTAATGGATTCGGCGCGTGCAATTTCTTTTCCTCCGAGACGACCCGCAATTTTTACTTTTACTACCCTTATATCTGCTTTTTTAGTTAATTCAATGGCTTTTTTCATTGCCTTTCGGAATGAAACTCTATTTTTTAATTGGAAAGCTATATATTCTGCAAGAATGTTAGGCTGTCTATAAGGTTCTTTAACTTTTTCGATAGAAATATTAAATCTCTGGATTACAGAGTTAATTTCCTTTTGTAGATCTTTCTCTAATTGTTCGATTGCTCCTTTTTTCTTTAATAAATTTGGGAATCCAATATGGATTATGACGTGGATCGTATCGATTTGTTTTTGGATTTCTATATGTGTAATTACTTCGGAACTTGAACCTGAGTCCATTTTTCTATTATGTGTAATTACTTCGGAACTTGAGTCTGATTCTATTTTTCTATTCGAGCCCTTTTCCTATTCTTTTGTATATAGTTCTTGATACAATCCCTTATTTTTTTATCTTCCTGTAGACCTTCCGAATAATTTTTTGGTTGTGCGAACCAAAAGGAATGGTGTTTTTGGGTTGTACCAAGTCTGAAACCGAGTGGATTTATTTTTTGTCCCATATTTTTCTATTCTATATTTTTTTACTGGGAATCGAAATCTTAGATGCATCTAAAGGTTATTTAGATTTCTTTACTATATTTAGTACAATTGTTATATGACACATGCTTTTTTTATGGGGAAACTACGTCCTCGAGCTCGAGGTCTGAATTTCTTCATGATAATACTCCTACTGACTTCGGCTTTAGTAATAAATAAATTCGCTTTGTCGAAATCCCTATAATGAGTAGCATTTGCGGCTGCCGAATAAACCAACTTTAAGATGGGATAAGATGATCGATAGGGCATGAGGTTCAGTATCATAACAGTTTCCTCGTAGTAACGCCAACGAATCTCGTCAAGAACTCGTTGTGCTTTGGAAACAGACATAGGGATACGTTTTTGTGCTTTGAAAACTATCTCGAACTTAAGTAGACGATCGGTTGGAACTTTCCTTGCGAGTTTCCTTAGCCCACTTTTCTTCTTCTTTATCCTAGGGATATACTTTACTAGTTTGAAACTTGTCATAAATAAGGTTATTCCCCGCCTACCTTTACTTTATTTTGAATCTTATTTTCTTCTTAATCTTTCTATTCAGAATTCAGTTAACGACGAGATTTAGTATCCTTTCTTGCATTTTCATAACTCGTGAAATGCCGAGTAGGCACGAATTCCCCCAATTTGCGACCTACCATAGGATTTGTTATGTAAATAGGTATATGTTCCTTTCCATTATGAATCGCGATTGTATGGCCAACCATTGTGGGTAGAATGCTAGATGCCCGGGACCACGTTACTATTGTTTCTTTCTCCTCCTTCATATTGACCTTTTCTATCTTTGCCAATAAATGATGAGCTACAAAAGGATTCGTTTTTTTTCGTGTCATAGCTGATTACTCCTTTTTTCCTTTTTAAGGAGTGGCATTCTATGTCCAATATCTTGATCGAAGGACGGAGGTCAGAATAAATAGAATAATGATCAATGGAAAAAAGAAAAAAATCCTTTAGCTGGATAAGGGGCGGATGTAGCCAAGTGGATCAAGGTAGTGGATTGTGAATCCACCATGCGCGGGTTCAATTCCCGTCCTTCGCCCATCGCATTATTGCAAATTCCAAAAATGCAATTTTCCATATTCCTAGTTACGTATTTACTTACGGCGACGAAGAATAAAACTATCGCTATATTTTTTCCTTTTCCTAGTTCTTCTTCCAAGCGCAGGATAACCCCAAGGGGTTGTGGGTTTTTTTCTACCAATGGGAGCTTTCCCTTCACCGCCCGCATGGGGGTGGTCCACAGGGTTCATAACTACCCCACTTACTACGGGGCGTTTACCTAGCCAACACTTAGATCCGGCTCTACCCAAACTTTTTTGGTTCACCCCAACATTATCCACTTGTCCGACTGTTGCTAAGCAGTTTTGGGATACTAAATGGACCTCCCCAGATGGTAATCTTAAAGTGGCCGATTTACCCTCTTTTGCAATGAGTTTCGCTACAGCACCTGCTGCTCTAGCTAATTGCCCACCTCTTCCACGTGTGATTTCTATGTTATGCATGGCCGTGCCTAAGGGCATATCGGTTGAAGTAGATTCTTCTTTTATCTCAAAAAAACCCCTTCCCAAACTGTACAAGCTTCTTCCGAAGCATACGGCTTTCTAGATGTATATGACGATCTCTAGACAGATGGATCTTATATGAATCATATGATGAAGTACCACATGAGTGGATATATAGGAAAGGAATCCAAATCCGCCGAATCGCTCATGTCATGATCTTCTACATCCTAGGTCTCTACGTTCCGTCATCTGGCTTATGTTCTTCATGTAGCATTCAGATCGAATGACTCTATGAAATTACGTCGATACCTCCACATATTATGGGTAACGTAGGAGACATCCCTATTTTCCCCGGGGGTCTTAATTACCACTGCTTAGCTTTCAATTTGCCTCTGACCATCAAATTAAATGTGAATAACACGTCCTCCTCTCTTTGAAACAAGGGGCACTTCCGGTTCTGTGCGTGCTTCAAACAATTTTGTCTTCTCCATATTACCATATCTCTAGAGCCAATAATTTTCTATGAGGAACTACTGAACTCAATCACTTGCTGCCGTTACTCAACAGTTTTCTGTTGAGGTCTATCCCGTAGAGGTAGTCAAATTCGATCAGTGATCGATTTCTAGGTTTCGTCGTAAACCTAATTGGTTACTTCCAATTACGTAAATCAATAGTTCAAACTGCACTCAAAGGTAGGGCATTTCCCATTGATATAGGAACTTTTGTACCAGAAACAATAGTATCTCCAATTATAGCCCCTCTGGGATGTAAAATATATCTCTTCTCACCATCCCCATAGTGTATGAGACAAATGTATGCATTTCGATTAGGGTCGTATTCTATGGTTACGATTCTACCAGATATGTCTTTTTGATTCCGTCGAAAATCTATTTTACGGTATAGGCGCTTATGACCTCCCCCTCTATGCCTTGCGGTAATGATTCCTCTGGAATTACGACCTTTACCACAATGGTGCCGTCCATGGATCAAATTATTTCGTGGATTGGATTTCACTTGCCTGTCTACGGTTCCCTTGCGTGTGCTCGGGATAGGTGTTTTGTATAAATGTTTCACCGTATTATTAAGTATTCTCCTTTAGTTTTTTTCTCTATCTAGAAGTGGAATAGAATAACCCGGTTGAAGGGTAATAATCAGACGTCTGTAATGCTTTGTATGGCCCAGAATAGGTCCTATTCTTCTACCTTTTCCAGGTAGTCGATGGCTATTCACAGCTACCACCTTAACACCAAAGAAGAGTTCGACCCAATGCTTTATTTCTGTCTTAGTGAATCCCGATTCGACATTAAAAGTATATTGATTCTTTCCCAATAAACGAAGACTTTTTTCTGTAAATACTGCGTATTTGATTCCATCCATAAATCGACTTTCCCTCCTATGCTCTGAGTTCCAGTATCGATAAGAATTCGAGTTCTTATTGTTCTTATGTTATGGTATGAATATACCATACCAATTCGTTATGTATGGATGATGGATGAGATTCCATGGATAGAGAGCCAGTTCCAATAGACGTATGGAATGTTCCCGTTCGTGTGCATCCAGCAGGAATTGAACCCGCAAATTTACCAATTATGAGTTGGGCGCTTTAACCATTCAGCCATGGATGCTTAACAGGGATCATCGTACATCCTAAATAACCAATTTTCATATAGAAAGACATATCATAGAAAAATGAAATCGAAAATATTCCGAGATGGCAAATATTCGGAGATGACTATGAAAACACCTCTCTGGATCCTTGAATTGAAAGAGAGATTAAGAGGGATCAAGAATCCTAATTCTCGCTATTTGGAATGGATCCAATTCTATTGAGTCTGCCTCATAGTGATCATTTCTCTTTAGCAAAGAATGACCTTGGTTATCAAAGGATTGAACAACCGGGATCCATTTACTTATGATACCTAGATGGCATTGATAACAAGGATCTAATGAATTATGAGTTTAATAGATCCTCTTTAGCAGAAAGACGTATATTCCTTGCTCATTATCAGACAATCAGTTATTCCCAAACCTCGTGTGGGACTAATCGTTTTCATTTACCATCTCATGGAAAACCCTTTTCGTTCCGCTTAGCCCTATCGGGTATTTTAGTGATAGGTTCTGTAGGAACTTGACGATCCTATTTGGTCAAATACCTAACGAAAAATTACGATTTTCCTTTCATTAAGGTACGAGGTCTTCTTATTCCACAAGAACGAAAGCACCTTTTCATTCTTTCATATACTAGGGGTTTTTACTTGGAAAAGACAATGTTCCATACTAAAGGATTCGAGTCCATAACCACGAGTTCCAGTGCACTAGATCTTGTAGCACTTAGCAACGAAGCCCTATCCATTAGTATTCCACATAAGAAATCCATTCTAGAAAAAAAATACAATTAGATTAGCTCTTCATAGACAAACTTGGGGTTTGCGATCCAAGGTAAGATCGGCTCGGGATCATGGGACCCTTTTCTATCAGATAGGAGGGGCTCTTGTACAAAATAGACTTACTAAGTAATAACCCCATAGAATCTATCTATATAAAGATAAAGAGGCAATCGTGTCAGGAAGTGGGTTTTTCTTTGGCCAAAAGGTACTTCGAACTTGGAACGAGCATGAAGAGATTAACGAGACTTCTTTCTCTTTTGAGTTTTTCTGGCTGACCTGCCGCGCAAGATCTTTGGTCTTCCCCTGGAACCGATGAAAAAAAGTGGATCGCTTCTTATGTACTTGCTCAGAATGATTCTTCTCTATCTATAGTTCATGGCCTATTAGAAGTAGAAGGTGCTCTGGTGCAATCCTTACCGACAGAAAAAGATTGCAGTCAGGTTGATAATAGTCGAGTGACATTACTTCGTCGGTCTGAACTAAGGAATCTGTTAGAAATGTTTTGAAATGGATATTGTTCTCTCTTTGATCAGGGATTGCTATATGAAAAGAAGTGGAGTTTGAAAAAGGGAACGGAATGCTCAAACCGGAACTGCTAGAGGAACGAATTTTCAATAGCATAACTTGGGCTCCTAGAATATGGCGCCCTTGGGACAATCTATTTGATTGCAGGGTTTTGTTCCGAAGCAAAGATATCCGCGGAGGCCGGTTCGTTCGTCCTATTCTGATATTCAGGACCAGGAGGTACTGGATTCTCTTTCGCATAGGCCCTGAAAGGAGAAGAAAGGCTGAAATGCCAACGGACCTATGTCTATTCTCTAATTCACCCGATCCGATAGTACCCGTTTTTGGAACGTCCAGTGCCAAAGTCACTGAATGGGTAAGTCACCAATCCAATCCCTTTGACAAATCGGATGTAATATTAGATATCATATTCTATATATATAGAAATATCATAGATAGAATAGACATATAGAATTTTTGGTCGGAAAATTCGAAGGAATCATTGAGTGAAAAAGGAGCAAAGAATGACAAAAGATGAGACTCTACTAGTCTTCACTCTAGTGGTTTCCTCTTCCTCGGTTTCTGTTTTCTTATTCGGGATCTTGCTTTTCATGGTTCTCATCTCTGCAACTCGCGATTTTCGCGAGAGAACCAAATCCAAGTTGGTGAAGATCATGATTTGGGCCGGCACGGTATTGGGATCGTTTGATCGATTTCCTTCATTTGATCGCTACTTAATGGGCGTGCGCTCAAAGTATACAAACAGGGATTCGCAAACAAAAAGGGGAATTCGTAGTCACTTTTTCCTGTCGCGTAAAAAAAAGTCTTTACGCGAGAGCAATAGAGGTTGGGATACATCTATCTCTTCTGAGCAACCTCTTTTGGATTCTTAAGACCACCCTTGCAGCAGGATACCATCTGCTTTGGTTCTTCATTATCTCCTTTGAGGGATTTTTAGGATCG
>NC_041386.1:669672342-669689842 GCF_002162155.2 Triticum dicoccoides | reverse complement strand
CTCAGGCTTGCCGGGCTCACCGTAGGCGCCGTTGGTGCAGATTTCCTTCGCCACCGCATCGCCCCCCTGCAGGAGAGGGGCAGACCCACCTGGGAGTTCAAGAACTCGGCGGATATCATGAGGCTGTGCCCGGGCCTCAACTTCAACTTCACCATCCTGGAGCTGGATGCGATGCTCCTGGAGTTGTTTAAACAAGATCCCCAACATCCATTCACGCTGCCGAGGAGCGTCGTTCCGCTGTGCAACAATTCGTCGCTTGACTGGATCCACGCGATGATGCCATTGTGCGATTCGCACAGAATCGCCCCAACTTGGCAAGAACCTGGGGATGACGTCGTACAAGCGTTCTTTGATGACTTGGTAGAAGTGCCGGTCCGCGCCGACGAACAGAAGAGCCTCACCCGCGACACTACCGACGCGGAGCTGCAGCACATCGCCACTAGGGCGGAAGAGGCTGCAGCAGCAGCTGCCGCGGGCGTGTTCGGGTTCACCGTGGAGGAGGCAGAGGCAGCAAGCCTTGCCGAGCGCGAGGAGTTTGTCGTCTAGGAAGAGCTTGCCGGTCCTGAAGACGAACCAAGCGAGCCCGGCGAGGGAGACCTTGTCGGGCCCGAATCTTCAGATACCGTGCCGCAAGTGGAGCCCCCAGCTGCAGCAAGAAGGCGTCTCCGCAGGGCCGGGAACGTAGCGGGGCGACAAACGAGCCAACAGCCGCCGAGCCGTGCGACACGCTCCACCGCGGCAAGTATCGTTGCCGCGGGAGCGCCTCACGCTGCTGCGGCAACTGGAGCGGGATCTTCCCGGTCCACCGCTACCGCCCCTGCCAAGCGGGCAAGGGAACCTTCTCCTCCGCCTCGCCGCACCGGAGGAGAGCCGGACTTTGACCTCTCCGTGCTCAGCTCCGACGAGGAAGAGGAAGAGTAAGTTTCTTTGGCGCTCTTGTAGTTCTTCAATTCTTGCTATCTTGTTGCTTTCGTCTTGTATCTGACTTGCTTCGATCTGAATCCATTCCTTTTCAGGACGCTGGCCCAAAGAGCGGCGAGGAGAGCCAAGGCCCCGGTGATTGTCATCGAAGATGATCCCACCGTGTCAGCAGGGGGTGTGTCTCAGACCACCTTGACGGACCCGGCAACTACTCCCCAAAGCAGCCCCCAGCGCAGCCCCCAGCGTAAGTTTATAGTTCACTTCCTGCCGTTAGGCGCACATGGGTGCTCTTTTCTCTACTGATATCTTGACTGTTGATTTGCGTAGGAGCAGAACAGCCTCACCAGGAGTGCCCGGAAGCTGCTCCCGAAGCGCCATCTGTTTCGACTACACCGCCAAGGGAGGAGTCCCCGGCAAGGGAGCGCTCTCCGGCAAGGGAGAACTCTCCGGCAAGGGACGGTTCTCCGGCAAGGGACGGAACCAGCGATCCTCCGGCCGTTGAGACCGCGACCGCAGATCCCAGCACAGGTAACCCTTTTGCCTAAGAACTTCCCTTGGGTTCTTCTTCTTCTGAATTTCCTTTCTTGGATTTTTGCTTAATTTTTCTCCCTTTTTCGTTCCTCAGATCCATCTGCTGCGGAGCCAATGGATACCGAGGACGCCGGCGAGGAGAACGCGCGAGGCAACAACGACAACGCCGCCGCCACTGAAGAAGAGGCCGGTGCTGATGATCCCGCCGGCGAAGAGGCCGCCAAGGCTGCTGCCGCGGAAGCAGGCGAGGGGTCGGGCGATCGCACTGACGGCCCTGAGGCCGCAGGAGCGCTAGGCGCTGCACCGACCGCCGATCCCTCCGCCGCTGCTGCGGAGCCAGGCTTCGAAGAGCCTCAGCCCGGCGCCTACTTGAAGGCCGGCGACGGTATCTTCGTCAAGATTCCCTGGGCGTCAAGCTCCAGGGTGCCGGTCGAAGGAGAAACCTTCGACGAAGAGGTGCTCGCCTCCGCTGGGCTGGCGCTTGTCGACGCGCCAAGCAGCAGCAGCGACGAGTCCTAGGAGGAGCGGCTGCTGCGGAAGCTGCTGTCTCTTTACCGTGCCCGACAAGCCAAACTGGCGTCCCGAGAGGCGCTTGTTGCGAAGAGCGCGGAGGAGCTCCGGGGCCTCAGACAAGAGACTCTCCGGAGCCTGGCAGAAGAGCGGGAGCAAGTCGCCGAGGAGAGGAAAGCCTTCCTCCTCGCGAAGGCTGAGGTTGAAGAGCAGCAGCGGCTTGCTGCCGAGAGGCTATGTGCGCGGGAGGGTGATTTGGCGCAGCGCAAGGTCAACCTCGACAGCCACGAAGAAGAGCTCGCCGCGCGCGAGCAAGAAATTGGCGGGGCTGTCAAGGAAGCAAAGGACACCGCCGCAGCTGCTGAGGACGCCAAGAGGGAGCTGGAGGTGAAGGTGGCGCAGCTGGAGGCAGATCTCAAGGCGAGCGGCGAGGAGCTTGCCGTGCTCAAGCGCGAGCGCGGCAAGGACGCTGCCGCTCATGGCGAGCTGCAGGGTCTTCTCGCAGAGAGGAGCAAGGAGCTCAGCGCCGCCAAGGATTCCAATGCGGATCTCGAGCTGAAGCTGGCCACATTGACTCAGACACTGGACGCCGCCAGGGAGCGAGAGGTGACCTTGTCGGAGAAGATCAAGGCCGACGAGGCACTGCTGGCGAATGCTGCTGCCGCCCACGACGCCTTCAAGGAGACAGTGGAGCATTGGACTGAAGGTCTTGTGGATGCTGCCGCTGCCATTGACGGGGAGTTGGCGTAGCTGGGGATAGAGGATTTTGGGTATCCCTCCAACGAGCATCTCCAACCCAGCGCCAAGCTCAGCCTGTTCTTCAAGGGCGTGGCGACGGCACTCCAGCGACTCCGGGAGAGGATCCCAAAGCAGCTGGCCGAGGAGTCACGCAGGATTTGCGCGGGAGTTCTCCAGAAGGTGCTGATGAAGGTGGCGTACCGCAATCCAGGCCTCAACCTCACCAACGTCCTCAAATCCTTGCCGCCGGATGCTGATCGGGATGCGCTCAAGGCCCTTGTCGCACCCATTGTGGACAAGGTGAGCGAGATCAAGAGGGTTGAGGGCGATCGCGTAGACTAGGCCGCCCATTTCTTTTTCTCCTTGTCGCTGCTGGCAATGTCGCGAGAACAATTTATTAGAGCTGCGACAAGCTATCTTGTAATATAACTCTATTTCCGGTATTAATTGCTACGTTATTTCCTTTACTAGATTCCTTCCTTTGTATGTTTTTACCCTACGCTATTAGGGAACTTGTCGGCGCAGGCACCCGAGCCGCGAGCGCTGAGTGCGGGACGTCAGCAGCCTGCTGGCGGTGCCGCTTCCGAGAAGAAACCTTGTCGTGACTAGATGCAGCACACATAAGTTGTTCAGCGGACTCGAAACAAAGTAAGGGCGCAACTAGCTATGAGTTGGTTCCTCCGCGCACAGGTTTTCCATACAAAGCACGGTCGTTCAAGGAAGATAACTTAAAAATTTAAAACTGATTGCTCAAACTTTGGCAACTTAGCTTTTCTGTCGTTTGCTTCCCGGCAAGGCGAAAAACTTCCTTAAACGACGCCTGGTCCATACCATTATCTTCTCCTTTCCCCCCCGGGAAACTTGTGTGCGAGGGTACCTTCCTTTCCTTTGTTGAGAAAAAGAAAGAAGAGAAAATAAAGATATGGAGCCTTCCGGCTCGTTATTGCTTACCGGGGGTAGGTGCTGCACAAAGTGTCAGATAACGCATGCAAGAAAGAATATAATGCATGAAATTGATAAGATGTGCGGAGCACATGAGCTTTACTTATGCACGGGATCTGCGCCCGGCTTTGTACAAAGGATTACATGCAACATCGGCAAGACTTGTACAAAAGGTGGTTGCCTGAACGGGTTCCAGCAACCGCGCCCTATGGGTAAAACTTACGAAGATGCTCAATGTTCCAGGAGTTGCTCACCGGAGTGCCATCTTCGGTCTCGAGGCGGACAGCGCCAGGCCTAGTGACTTATTTTACCCGGTAAGGGCCTTCCCACTTCGGCGTCAACTTGTTGGAATTCTTGGCGGACTGAACGCGCCGAAGTACAAGGTCGCCTTCCTCGAAGCTTCTGGCTTTAACTTTGCGGCTATGGTAGCGGCGCAAAGCTTGCTGGTATCGAGCAGCTCGTACAGTAGCCTAAAGATGATCCTCCTCAAGGAGCAGCGCGTCATCTTGTCGCAGCTGCTGTTGCTCAAGCTCATCATAAGCGAGCACTCGAGGTGACCCATATACGAGTTCCGTGGGGAGAACTGCCTCTGCTCCATAGACTAGAGCGAAAGGCGTCTGGCCAGTGGCTCGATTTGGCGTCGTCCTGATCGACCAAAGAACCACCGGCAGCTCCTCGATCCAGTTCCTTCCGCACTTGCGCAGCCTGTCGAAAGTCCTGGTCTTGAGCCCGCGCAGCACTTCAGCATTTGCCCTCTCCGCTTGACCGTTGCTTCTCGGATGAGCAACAGAAGCGAAGCAGACCTTGGCGCCAAGATCTTGGACGTACTGCATGAAGGTGCAGCTCGTGAATTGTGTGTCGTTGTCGGTGATGATCCTGTTAGGGATCCCGAAACGGCAAACAATCGACCTGAAGAACTTGACTGCTGACTGTGCTGTCACCTTCCTCACTGGTTCCACTTCCGGCCACTTTGTGAACTTGTCGATTGCGACGTACAAGTACTCAAAGCCCCCGACAGCTCGGGGAAAGGGGCCGAGGATGTCGAGCCCCCAGACCGAAATGGCCAGGATAAAGGGATCGTCTGGAGATCTTGAGCTGGCTGGTGTATCTGCTTGGAATGGAACTGGCACGCTTCACACTTGGTTACTTGTGCAGTTGCATCCTGGAGGGCTGTCGGCCAAAAGAAACCTTGCCGGAATGCTCTGCTGGCAAGTGCTCTTGCGCCAATGTGGTGACCACATATGCCTCCATGTATCTCTGCCAACAGCCTTTGTCCATCTTCCCGGTGAATACACTTCAATTTCACACATTGAGTCTTCTTCTGTATAGTGTGTTGTCGACAAACTGGTACATACTTGACTGCCGGGCTACTTTTTCTGCTTCTTCTTGCTCTTCGGGAAGTTCTCCTGTCTGAAGGAAATGGACAATCTGCTGCGCCCATGCTGGAGCTTGTGGCTCGACAACAAGGACTAAAGGCACATTTGTTGCTACGGGAACATCCGCTTCTACGGCGAGAACCTGTGGCTCCGCCGGAGCTTGATGTTCCCCGGCTAGCTTGCCGGAGCAAAACTTGTCGGGAGCGTCTGCTTCAACGGAACAAGCCCTAAGGCTTGCCGGAGCAGACTGCTCCTCAGCATCCTTGGCGTTGATCTTGGGGACCTTCTTGGTGGCGGCTTCAGGGAGCTCTGCCGGAAAGTAGTCACCAGAAATCAACTTCCTCTTCTTGCTTTGTCCGGTTGATGGTGTTACGGATGCTTGAGTCAGCTTGAGCACAAAGATCCCTGGTTCCACAGGTAACTTCAGTGCGGCGCACTTTGACAGGCCATCGGCAATGTCGTTCTGAGCTCTTGGAACATGTTCCATCTGCAGGCCGTCAAAGTGCTCTTCTAGCTTTCTCACTTCATCAACATAAGCTTCCATCAACGGACTCTGGTAATTCTTGTTCACTTGACGGACGACAAGCTGCGAGTCACCCCTGACAATGAGCTTCTTGATCCCAAGGTCTGTTGCGATCCTGAGACCGGCAAGCAATCCTTCATACTCTGCAGTATTGTTGGTTGCTTGCTCCTCGGGAAAGTGCATCTGGACTACGTACTTGAGGTGCTCTCCGGTGGGTGCGACGAGCAGCACGCCCGCACCGGCACCTTGCAGCGAGAAGGCACCATCAAAGTACATCAGCCACTCTTTGCTCGGTTCCTTGACGGGGATGCTCGTCTCTGGAGTTTCTTCATCCGTTGTTGGTGTCCATTCTGCTATAAATTCTGCCAATGCTCTGCTTTGGATAGTTGATGTACTTTCAAACTTTAGGCCAAAGCTTGATAGTTCCAGTGCCCACTCGACAATCCTGCCTGTCGCTTCTGGATTTTGCAGTATCCTCTTTAGCGGAAAACGAGTGACGACTGTGATCTCATGCGCTTGGAAGTAATGGCGCAGCTTTCTCAAGGCCATGAGAAGGCCGAAAAGCAATTTCTGCACACCAGAGTACCTTGACCTAGCCCCTTGCAGAAGGGAACTGACAAAGTAAACTGGGTGCTGCACCATTTTCTTCTGCATCTTATCATGCTCCTGCGCAGATCCATCCTTGTCGGGACCAGAGCTTGTCGGTGAAGCCCCCTGCTTGTCGCTGGATGCATCTGCCGTGGTTGCTGGCTCATCATCTGCCTCCCTCTCTGCCACTAACGCAGCACTAACCACTTGATTGGTTTCCGCTATATACAGCAGCAACTTCTCTTGTGGCTTAGGTGCGACAAGTGTTGGAGTGGAGGACAGGTATCTCTTCAAGTCCTGCAGCGCAGCTTCCGCCTCCGGAGTCGATTTCATTGGACCTGCCTTTTTAAATATTTTGAAAAACGGCAGGGCGCGCTCAGTAGATCTAGAGATAAACCTGCTGAGAGCAGCCACGCAACCGGCAAGTCTTCGTACATCCTTGACGCGCTTTGGTGCTTCAATCTGCTCAATGGCCTTGATCTTGTCGGGATTGGCTTCAATTCCTCGCTGAGACACAAAGAACCCGAGAAGCTTGCCGGAAGGGACTCCAAACACACACTTCTCGGGGTTAAGCTTGAGGTTGATCTTGCGCAGATTTGCAAATGTTTCGTCTAAATCTTGAATCAGGGTCGCCCTGTCCTTGCTCTTGACCACTATATCATCCATGTAGGCTTCCACATTTCTGTGCATTTGTGGCTTAAAAGCGTGGTGGACTACCCTTGCAAATGTCAAACCAGCATTCTTCAAACCGAAAGGCATCTGTATGAAACAGTACGTGCCACACGGGGTGATGAATGCGGTCTTCTCCTCATCCTCTTCTGCCATGAAGCTCTGATGGTATCCTGAGTATGCGTCAAGAAATGAAAGCAAATCACATCCGGCCGTGGAGTCAACAATCTGGTCGATGCGCGGCAAAGGAAATGGGTCTTTGGGACAAGCTTTATTAACATCGGTAAAGTCGATACAAAGCCTCCATTTCCCGTTTGCCTTGCGCACGACTACAGGATTGGCCAACCACGTAGGATGGAGCACCCCTCTAACAAGGCCTGCTGCTTCCAACTTCTTGATTTCTTCCGCGATGAATTCTTGGCGCTCCACTGCCTGTTTCCTGACTTTCTGCTTGACGGGCCGCGCATGAGGACAGAAGGCAAGGTGGTGCTCAATTATTTTCCTGGGAACACCGGGGATGTCAGACGGTTGCCACGCAAACACGTCGACATTCGCCCGCAGGAAAGCAACAAGCACGCTTTCCTATTTAGGGTCGAGAGTGGCACTGAGGGTGAAAGTACCACCAGTGCCGTCCTCTTTGGCGGACACCTTCTTGGTCTCAAGTGGAGCTGCCATTGCCTTCTTACACTTGCCAGTGGAGCTCGATGGTGCGTCCTCGACGGTAGCGCAACACTCCGAAGAGGTGCGCTTGTCGGAGTGGGCATCAGAGCTCTTCCCGGACTTTGTCTTCTTCTTCCCCCCGGGAGCTTCAGCGGCAAGTGACTTGCGATCTGTTTCGGCTGTTGCTTCCCGGTAGATCTTGTCGGCATAGATAAGAGCATCCTTCTTGTCGCCAGGGACAGAGATGACACTTATCGGGCCTGGCATCTTCAGCATGTTGTAGGCATAGTGAGAGGCTGCCATGAATTTGGCGAGTGCTGGACGGCCGAGTATCCCATTGTAAGGCAATGGGAAGTCAGTAACGTCAAAAGTGACCCTCTCAGTCCAGAAGTTCAACTCGCTGCCAAATGTTACCGGCAACGTGATCTTTCCCTTCGGCTTGCTCCTTCCCGGGTTGATTCCTTGAAATGTGTTGGTTTCTTCAGGCTCGCTGTCAGGGATCTGGAGTTTCTGGAGCACCGCGGAGGAGATCAGGTTCAAGCCGGCCCCGCCGTCAACTAACATCTTAGTGACCTTGAGGTTGCGGATAGTTGGTGAAACCAACATCGGCAAGCACCCGACCGCAGTTATGCGATCAGGGTGGTCCTCAATATCAAAGATGATAGGCGTGCTGGACCATTTCAGAGGCTTGCGTGACTCGACGGGTGGTTCTGCTGCATTAACTTCCCGCACCCACTGCTTGAGCTAGCGGTGCAAAGTATGCAGAGAAGCACCGCCGTCAACACACAGGACCTCTGTGGCTTTCTGGAACTCCTGCTCATCAATCTCCTCATCATCCATGTCTTCATCGTCGTCGTCATCTTCATCCTTGTCGCGGCCGCGAGGAGGTCTGTCTCCTTGCCACTGCTTGGCCTTGCCACGGCGTCCTCCTCGGCCGGGACGTTTCTTGCCGGATCCTCCCGCACCTTCCTGGGCCTTCTCCTTGTCGCGCCGCTCGTATTCAGCTTTCTGTTGCTCAACAAGCTGCTCGACTTTCTTGCAGCTCTGGAGATCGTGGCCCTTGGTGCGGTGGATCTTGCAGTACTGCTTGTTGGTGCCGTCCTGCTTGTCGGCGACCGCCACCTCCGTGGCAACCTCCTTGCCAGAGCTGCCAGCTTTGGCCGTCTTGCCGGACTGCTCAACGACCAGCACCTCTTTTCCTTTCTTCTTCCTGTTGTTCCGCCGCCGGTTTTTCTCTGCCGGGGCAGCATCATCACTATCAGATCCTCCTGCTCCTATGTTCTCTCCGGGGAGTCTCCTCCCTTCCTCAGCACGTGCACACTTGTCGGCTAGGGCATATAGCTCATTGACGTCTCTGATCTTGCACATCGCCATCTCGTCCCGCATCCTGCGATTTCGCATGTTCTGGTGGAACGCGCTGATTACCGCGGCAGGGTGGACATCTGGGATGTTGTGCTGCACGCTCCTGAATCTCTGAATGTACTTGCGCAGGGGTTCTCCTTCCTTCTGGGCGAGCAGATGAAGGTCACTCTCTTGGCCATGAGGCTTGTGGCCGCCTGTGAAGGCGCCGACAAACTGATGGCATAGATCGGCCCAAGAGGATATGGAGTTGTCCGGCAAGTGCATGAGCCAGGATCTGACGTTGGGCTTGAGTACCAGCGGGAAGTAGTTGGCAAGGATCTTGTCGTCCCGTCCCCCGGTAGCCTGCACCGCAATGGTGTAGATGCTGAGGAACTTCGACGGATGCGTCTTGCCGTCGTACTTCTCTGATATGTCTGGCTTGAAGTTCTTCGTGCTGGGCCACTGGACTTCCCGCAGCTCACGAGTGAATGCAGGGCAACCTACCGCGTACGGCAGATCGCCTGGTTCCCCTGGTGCATGCATGTCAACAGAAGGCCCAATGCGCTTGTCGGATTGACGTCGCGCTTCTCTTCGGCACTCGATGCGAGTACGAGCGTCTTCTTGCTGTCGATCGTGAAGAACTTGGCGCTGATCGCGACGAGCTCGTGGATCCGACGATGCGGTGGAGTCGCTGTCGAGGTGGATCTGGCGAGTTGGCGATCTTGGCCTTCGGGGTGGTGATTGCATGGTGGTTGCACCCCCACCAGTTTCGTCGCCACCGGCTCGCGCCTGGCAACCCTGCCGCGGCGGCGACGTGCTCGGCTGCCGCGGAGTGTCGCCGTTGGCGTAGCCGATGAGACTCTGAATGGTGGCCCTCCATTCGTCGATCTTGTCCGACGTCGGAGGGTAATCCAGGAGCAGCTGAGCTCGCGCCAAAACTTCTGCCGGAGTGGTGGGTGGCAGTGGCGGACGGCGCGAGGAGCGGGATATGCTCGAACTTCTAACTATGTTAGAAGGAGCATTATCCCGTCCGGGCGACCGTGTCTCGCTCGTGCTGGCACATTGGCATGCATGCTGGCCTTGAGCGCCCGGGATCCACCAGCTTGATCTTGGCCCAACAAACGTATGGTACTGCGAGTACCATGACGCTGTCGGTCCTGCGCCTCCTGAGATGGGCGCGGAACAAGCACGGACGTCGAGGTCTGCGCCACCTTGCCCTTGGACCTGGCAGCGTCGTGAGCTTCCTCGTCGACGTTCGTCCTTCCGCCGGTGTCTACCCCACCACCTGTTTGCTCCGGTGGCGGTGGGATCGACGTGGACGGAACAGCTGCCTCCGAAGCCTTCTTCTTCGGTGGCATGTTGATGAAGAAAATGAAGATCTAGCTCGTGGGGACGCCGGATCAGGTTCACACAACCTCGACGCCCCCTACCTGGCGCGCCAAAGATGTCGGGGAAACTGATCCACAAACACCTATGGGGCCGGCGGACCGAGCCCCTTTCGGTTTGGCTGGGCCGGAGATCGCACGAAGAGCGGATCGAGGCGAAGCATACGAGCAGTTTACCCAGCTTCGGAGCTCTCCAGAGAGATAATACTCCTACTGCTGCTTGTCTGATTGTATTGTGTTCTTGCTCGAGAGAGCTAAATGTTTTTCTGGCTTCCGAATGATCCGAACCCCCTCTACGTTGCGCATGGGCCTCCTTTTATATGCTAAAGGGGTCACCGACAGGTGGCAACGCAGAGAAGGGTAAAAGTGTAAAAAGAGGAGTGGTTGGTACAGTTACTTGTACAGTGTTTCTTACCTAACCCTAACGGCAGGGGACAAGGGCATTAAATGCCCATCTGTGTAGCCCAAACAGTGCAGAAAAGGACCGTCAGGGGCGCCACCGCTCGCCACGGTGGCGATCTTGTCAGCTTCGCATGCCACCGCGCACCGCTGGCTACACAGCCTCCCGCCACGCGCGCCTGGAATTGCCCCCAGAGCGACACGTTGGTGGATACGCTAGAGCGTGGGCACAGAGTGGCCGCCTGCCGCGGCAAGCGCCTTGCCGCGGCCGTTGTCTTGTCGGGCCCGAAAGCTTGTCGCTCACCGGGCCTTGCCGGGACGCGCGGCGCGTCGCGGCAAGTTCCTTGGAATGCCTTGGTTGGCCTTCCCGGCAAGCTCCTCTTGCCGGGGCCTTCTCTCCTGAGCTTAAATACTTTGTTCTTGAATGGCTCCAAGGGAACCACGGAGGACCTTGGCGGTCGCCCGGCAAGCCTTGCCGCGGGGTGCTGCAACTGCCCGTGCACAAGTTCGGGGTACTAGGGTACCCCTATTCTAGTACACCGACAACCATTTTCCTACACGGCCTGATCAAATCGATCAGGCACTTGCCATCTATCTTCATTGTTCAACTCTTTGATGAAAAGATGAAAAAACCAAAAAAAAGCTCTGCCCTTCCATCTCTTGGATAGATAGAGAGGGAGGGCAGAGGCCTTTGGTGTCCCTTTCAGTCAAGAATTGGGGCTTCACAATTACTAGCCAATATTTTCTCCTGCCTTTCCTCGTTCATGGTTCGATATTCTGGTGTCCTAGGCGTAGAGGAACCACACCAATCCATCCCGAATTTGGTGGTTAAACTCCACTGCGGTGACGATACTGTATGGGAGGTCCTGCGGCAAAATAGCTCGATGCCAGAATGATAAAAATCTTGACACCTCTTATTTGACTTTTTCACTATTTTGAAATAACAAAAAGATCCAAATCTAAAATGCAAAGGTCGTCTTATTCAAAACCTCAATCATCACATCCCCTCTCTCCCACTTCACACCTCGGAACGCACTGTTCTTATAGAGAGAAAGGTGCTTTCCCATCTTCTTAACCGGAAATGAAGGGGTACCCCCGGGAAGAGATCAAGTGGAGACAGTTGGGCCTGTAGCTCAGAGGATTAGAGCACGTGGTTACGAACCACGGTGTCGGGGGTTCGAATCCCTCCTCGCCCACGGCCTTCCAAAGGGGGAAGGGCCTTTACTTTCCCCCTGAGGGTAGGAAAATCATGATCGGGATAGCGGACGTAAAGCTATTGAACTTAGGTATGCTCTTTCCTTTTGTCGAAGTGGAATCGTAGAACAGAATATGATACGATGAGATAGAATGCAATAGAAATAGAAACAAGGATAGCGCACGGGTTACCTACTCCTAAGGGTCAAAGCAAGCCCTTTAATTCAATTCTTTATTCTTACATTAAAATTCTTACATTAAAGAATGAATAAAATCTCCCCAAGTAGGATTCGAACCTACGACCAGTCAGTTAACAGCCGACCGCTCTACCACTAGAAACAAGGGGGGATTCGACCTCCTAGAGTTCAACTCCCGCTCTCAACCCATGAACAATATGAGTCCGAAGCTTCTTTCGTAACTCCCAGAATTTCTTCGTAGTGGCTCCGTTCCATGCCTCATTTCATAGGGAAGCCCAAAGTGGCTCTATTTCGCTTCCTAACACTTCCTATCATTTAATATCCATCCCTTTGGTCTTATTGACATAAGAGATGTCATTTATAGTCTATCTCTTTCTATATATGGAAAGTCAAGAAATTCTCATCGAAACATCGAGAAATTGTGCATATAGAAAACTCTAAAGAAAGAAAGAAAGGAGACCCATGCCATGATTTTCAAATCTTTTCTATTTAGTAGTCTAAGTTTCTCGATGAGGATAATTAATTCGGTCGTTGTGGTCGGACTCTATTATGGATTTCTGACTACATTCTCCATAGGTCCCTCTTAGATCTTCTTTCTCCAATCTTGGATTAGGGAAGAAGGAGATATTCACGACTACTGGCGATTTCATTATGGGGCAGCTCATGATCTTCATATCGATCTATTATCCACCTCTGTATCTATTCCTTAGCTAAACAGGTGGAAGATCTATCCAATTTGGTTATATTATATGATGGACTCGAAAAACGGATCTGAATTTGACTGAAATGCACGATGTTCACAGGTATCACTTTTCACGATACCTAAAAGGTGGAATAGCGATTTTCGAAACATTTCCTATTAGAGAATGGTTTCCATTACTTTGAGAAGTGGATTCTTATATCAAACTATAGCTATTGCATTAAAGAAGAAAAGAAACTAATAGATGTCGAAGACGCAGAATGATAGTGAATAGAGAGAAAGATTCTTCTGATTTTCTTGTTTCTATCTACTAGACGCCGTAGAGAATTGAGAATTTTCATGCCTTTCAATTCTCGTACTCGTAATTGGAAAGTTCTGGAAGGAGACCCATCATTTTGCAATGAAAACAACATATAAAACTCTAGACAATTTCGAAATCAGGCCAAGCGTCTTAATACATATGCAAAAAAATTCATTATTGGCCCACCAGTGATTAGAAGATTTAGCTTGTATGAATCGCTATTGGTTTGATACAAATAATGACAATCATTTCAGTATGTTAAGGATACAAATCTATCCACAATTCATTTAGAGTTACTTAATAGTCTATTTCTTATACCATATCTCTATCCTGTGAAATTCTCGAGCCAAAAGATGGATGCATATGCTGTGTTTCATTTTGCTAAATGACATCAATTAAATGGTGTATCAATTCCATAAATTGCATATAGCAATAAATAAATCAGCAAAATTCTTTCTAATATTTTAGATAGAAGAAATGTTTCTTCTATCTAAAATATTAGAAAGAATGTACCCTTCTATCCAAATCCTATTTGCATCGATAAAATAAATGCAAATTCCAGTAGTAGATGAATAATTGCAAATTTGTGTGTGTACGAGATTAGAATAACTTCAAAATAACTGACATAATTTTGTATTTTTCCTGATCAGAAAAATACATGAAAAAGAAAGGAGGTAGAATTTTTTTTTGGATTTATGGTTAAAGAAGAAAAAGAAGAAAACAGGGGTTCTGTTGAATTTCAAGTATTCAGTTTCACCAATAAGATACGGAGACTTGCTTCACATTTGGAATTACACAAAAAAGATTTTTCATCGGAAAGAGGTCTACGAAGACTTTTGGGAAAACGTCGACGTTTGCTGGCTTATTTGGCAAAGAAAAATAGACTACGTTATAAGAAATTAATCGGTCAGTTGAATATTCGGGAGCAGTAATTTAATCGTTCAAATTTTTTTCTTGTTTTATTATTTTTTTAGTAGTCTTATAGTAGTCTTAGATTTTTCATTTTGATGAGCCTCGCTTTGAGGAATTCATGGAATAATCCATTTTCATGGAATAATGAATTAAGGAAGAAAGGATATGAGTCTACCGCTTACAAGAAAAGATCTCATGATAGTCAATATGGGCCCTCAACACCCATCAATGCAGGGTGTTCTTCGACTGATCGTTACTCTCGATGGTGAGGATGTTATTGATTGTGAACCCATATTAGGCTATTTACACAGAGGAATGGAAAAAATCGCAGAAAACCGAACTATTACACAATACTTACCTTATGTAACAAGGATATAGAGAGATTGTAGAAAGGGATAGGATAGTTATTTTTGCAAGAGACTTGTTGTAAATTCCTTATCTTAAGAAAGAAAAAAGAATAAAAACATAGATACATAACATAAAAAAAGAATAAATAAGATGAGATTCGACCTCCCCCTACATATTTAATTTCTTCTCCTATACAAAAACTAGCAAGACCCACTCCATTGGTAATTCCATCAATAACACCCTTATCAAAAAACTCCGTTAGTTCGGTTAACCCTCTTATACCGAGGGTAAAGACTCTAGTATAGAAAATATCTATATAACCACGATTATATGACCGACTATATTTTTTTTTACTTGATCTAAAAATTCTTTTTTAGGATTTCCTTTGTAAAAAGAGTTTATTAAATCCAAATTCTGAAAAAAAGAATAAGCAGATCCATAGAAGATATATGCTATGAATAAACCAAAGATAGCTAGACTTAAAGAAGAAATTGCATTAGTAATAAATTCATATGAATTTTCAAAAGAATTAGAACTTTCCTGAGTAAAGTTTATTGAGGGAGTTAACCACTTTGATAATATGGTTAACTCTGCTATTCCATTACTAATTCCTCCATTATCAAAAGAGATTCCTATGAATCCAATGAACAAAGTGAAAAGTAGTAATATAAGAAGAGGAAATAACATAGTATTTCCCGTTTCATGCGATAGGCAAAAGTGTTTTTAGCCCCAAAAGACATAGTAAAGGATCCTATCCTATTTCTTGTATTACCTTGAATTTTTGGTATATTTTGTGAAAAAAAAGAAACTCCACTCTTCGTTGTTGATAAAACGAAATCCCTATTCACTCCTTTGGGTATCCTTTTTCCCCATAAGGATATTGAATACAAGGAACTCTCTTTAGTGCTACTGTAATTTTGAAAATGAACACGCAAATACCCATCAAATGTAAGTAAATATATCCAAAACATATAAAAGGCAGTTAATCCTGCAGTAAAGGAGGCTATTATTCCAAAAAAGGGCGAATACAACCAACTATTACTAAGGATTTCATCTTTGGACCAGAAGCAAGCAAGAGGTGGAATATCACAAAGAGAAAGTGTACCCCATAAAAAAGTAGTTCTTGTGATTGGAATGTATTTTCTTAAACCGCCCATAAGAACCATATTTTGACTTTTATCTGGTGAATATCCAACAAGAGTTTCCATTGA
This sequence comes from Triticum dicoccoides, assembly GCF_002162155.2. Lineage (NCBI taxonomy): Eukaryota > Viridiplantae > Streptophyta > Magnoliopsida > Poales > Poaceae > Triticum > Triticum dicoccoides. Next base: position 669,674,396 of record NC_041386.1, on the reverse strand, counting down.
ATGAATAACGGATCCAGATCCCAAGAACAATAAAGCTTTTGAATAAGCATGAGTGATCAAATGGAATAAAGCAGCTTGATAAGAACCTATACCTAGAGCTAACATCATATAACCAAATTGAGACATTGTAGAATAGGCTAAGCTTCTTTTAATATCTCTCTAAGCAAGAGCTAAAGTAGCTCCTAAGAATAGTGTTATTGTACCTACTAAAGAAATAAAACTCATTATCAAAGGTAAAGATATGAAAAGAGGAAGAAGTCGAGCTAGAAGAAAAATTCCCGCAGCAACCATAGTTGCTGCGTGTATAAGAGCCGAAATAGGAGTGGGTCCTTCCATAGCATCGGGTAACCATACGTGAAGAGGGAATTGTGCGGATTTCGCAACTGCACCAAGGAATAATAAAAAAAGCACACAAAGTAGTAAGTAAAGAGTTAACTCCATTATTAGGAATCCAGTTATTAGCTATTTTGAACAAATCCCTAAACTCTAAACTACCTGTTATCCAAAAAAACCTAAAATTCCTAATAATAGACCAAAATACCCTACACGATTAGTTACAAAAGCTTTTTGACAAGCACTCGCTGCGATTGGTCGTGTAAACCAAAAGCCTATCAATAAATAAGAACACATTCCCACGAGTTCCCAAAAAAAGTTTTTGTATCAAATTGGAGCTAGTAACCAATCCCAACATGGAAGTATTGAAAAAACTTATATAAACAAAAAATCTCAAATATCCTTCATCGTGAGACATATAACCATCACTATAAATAAGAACCAGGATTCCTACAGTAGTAATTAGTATTAACATAATAGAAGTAAGTGGGTCAATCAAGTATCCAAATTCTAAAGAAAAATCATTATTGACGGTCCCAGACCATAGATATTGATAGATCGAACTTCCATTTATTTGTTGAATAGACAGTTGAACTGAGAATACCATAGCTATACTTAAGAGTAAAATACTAGGGAAAGCCCATATGCGACGAAGATTTTTTGTTGCTATCGGAATAAGAATAAGGCCAAATCCCATTGACATAATAACTGGAAGTGGGAGAAGAGGGATTACCCATGCATAATTGCAATTTTTACTTATCTCTTTCTGAAAGAATAAATAAAAAGAATAAGAAAAAATACTGAAATTCTTAATTTTTCAAAAATTAATCTCATTGAAATAATTAAAAATTAAGAATGGGTTTAGTTGGTTAAATTCAAAAAGTTAATAAAATAACTAGGTAACGAAGTTATTTTATTACCTAAATAAAGATATTTATAAAAAAAAGTTGAATCATTTTACTTTCTATTCATAATTCATTTTTATATTTCTTTAAAACAAAGATGAAACAGCTCTCTTGTTCCATAATTAACTGATGAGTGAATTCCAATGAAAACCTATGTTTATAAGAAATTATCGAATAGTCCTTACTTCATATAGAACTAAAATCCTAATGACTATAAATTACCTAAGTTTTAGAACTATTTTCATTTTCCCTTCTTTTTATCCCCCCGTCTTATCTTATATGGGGGATAGGCTTCCATACCATATATCTATATATGGAGTATACTTGATATATAAATAGATATAAATAGATTTAAATGAGAAACCCTTCTATATATTCTATATTATCAGAAAACAAGTATAAAATATATAAAGAAAAAATGTTAAAAAATTCTTGTTGTCTTATCCGCATTAGACAAAATGAAGTAAAAAATTATTCAAAATTTAAGTATCTTTCATGTAATGCCCGGATAATCTTGCTACAGTAATCCCCACGCTAAGCATGCCACGTCATCCTGATTATTGTTGCTAAACGTCCGTTAGTTCAAACCGCGTCAAATTCAAATTCAAACAAATGTCAAACGGCGAAAGTTTTCAAATATTGAAACAAAATGTTCGGGCAGTGCCAAAAATGGCATAGGTAATTATAGTAAAGAAAACACACATTTATAAAATACTTAAATGCCCTAAGTTGAAGTAAACAGTAAAAGAAAATAAATAAAAGAAAAGAGATAAAAAAGAAACAAAAACAAAAGACAAACAAAAAAAACAGAAGAGA
>NC_041386.1:669670474-669671773 GCF_002162155.2 Triticum dicoccoides | reverse complement strand
AAACCCTAACCCATTCCCCACTCGCTCCCACTCCCCCTCCCCCGATCCGATCTGGATCGGGATCGATCCCCCGCAGCTCGACCCCCGACGCCGGCGATCTCCCCGTCTCCGCCCTGGATCGCCGTTGCCTGCTGTCATCATGGCCTCCTCGCCGCTCCTCTCCGTCGCCAAACCGCCTCCCAGCGCCACGGTGCCGCCCCGTCGTCCTCGTCTCCTCCTCGCCTCGACGCCGCGCGGGACGCCTCCGCCGTCGCCCCTCCTGCCGCAGACCCGTCGCTCGCCTCCCCAACTTCCCCCACGACCGGTCTCCAACGCGCCTCGCCGCTCCCTGGACGTCGACGTCGCCGTCGCCGGAGGCCACCTCACCGTCCTCTTCCTCAACCCCCACTGCCTAGGCCCTACGCGCCCTCCCTGTGAGCACCTCTCCTCCTCCTTCCCGGCGCGCGCCTAGCTCCGTCCCGGCCCCGACCGCGACCACCCACGGCCGCCGCGTCCGCCACACTCATGGCCACTCGCCCGCCCCACTCCGACCTTCCCCTTGTGTGCCCGCAGGCGCCGCCCCCCCTCTTGCGCCTGCCTTTGCTGGCGCCGCCCGCTGCTCCGGCGCCCTGCCGTGGCCGGCGACCCGCCGTGGCCGGCGCCCCCCTGGTAGCCTGGGCGTGCGCCCAAACGGCCCAGCGCCCGCACGCCCGTCCCCCAGCAACCGTAACCCGCGTAACCCCCTGGCCCTATGACAGTGGGGCCCCACCCACAGAACGTTAAAAAAAGAGGGAATTAAAGAAAAACAATAATAAAAATAACAATTAATTAATTACTATGACAGTGGGGCCACCCCCCCTAATTAATACTAATTAGGTTAATTAAAATGTTTAATAAAAATGTGTCACTGACCAGTGGGACCCACTGGTCAGGTTGACGAGTCAATCCCTGTTGACTGCTAACGTCAGCATGACATCATGCTGATGTCATAAATCCAATTTCGAATTAAATTAGATAATTAATTAAATTCCAGAAACTAATAAAATTGTTAGAAAATCATATCTTTTAATCCGTAACTCGGATTAAATTATTTTCAACATGAAAGTTGCTCAAAACGACGAGACGATTCCGGATACGCAACCCTTTCGTCCGCCACACCCCCCCTAACCTATCGAACTCGCAACTTTCCCCCCTCTGGCTCCTTCGTCCGAAAACACGGAACCCCGGGAATACTTCCCGGATGCTTCACCCCTTCACCGGTATCACCTCATACCGCGTTAGAACACGTCTAGCTCTGCCTGTTATCCTGTTATGCACTTG
>NC_041386.1:669649806-669670126 GCF_002162155.2 Triticum dicoccoides | reverse complement strand
TACGGAGTTGACGACCCCTCTCTCTTGCCAAAGCAACCAGGCAAGCCCCCCCTAGATCACCAGATATTACCTATTCTCCTTTATACTGCTTGCATTAGAGTAGTGTAGCATGTTACTGCTTTCCGTTAATCCTATTCTGATGCATAGTCTGTCATTGTTGCTACAGTCATTGATACCTTACCCGCAATCCTAGATGCTTAGTATAGTATGCTAGTTTATCATTATTGGCCCTACATTCTTGTCAGTCTGCCTTGCTATACTATTGGGCCGTGATCACTCGGGCCGTGATCACGGGTATATACTATACATACATACATACTATACAGATGGTGACTAAGGTCGGGTCAGCTCGATGAGTACCCGCAAGTGATTCTGATGAGGGGGCTGAAAGGACAGGTGGCTCCATCCCGGTAGAGGTGGGCCTGGGTTCCCGACGGCCCCTGACTGTTACTTTGTGGCGGAGCGACATGGCAGGTTGAGACCACCTAGGAGAGAGTTGGGCCTGGCCCTGTTCGGCGTTCGTGGATATTTAACACGCTTAACGAGATCTTGGTATTTGATCTGAGTTGGCTACGAGCCTATACGCACTAACCATCTACGTGGGAGTAGTTATGGGTATCCCAGCGTCGTGGTATCAGCCGAAGCACTTCAGACGTCAGCGACGGAGTGGCGCGCGCCGGATTGGACTAGAACGCCTGCTAGGCTAGGTCTGCTTCCGGCCGCCCTCGCAACGTGCAGGTGTGCTATGGGCGATGGGCCCAGACCCCTGTGCGCTTAGGTTTAGACCAGCGTGCTGGCCTCTCTGTTTTGCCTAGGTGGGGCTGCGACGTGTTGATCTTCCGAGGCCGGGCATGACCCAGGAAAGTGTGTCCGGCCAAATGGGATCAAGCGTGTTGGGTAAGTTTGTGCACCCCTGCAGGGAAGTTAATCTATTCGAATAGCCGTGATCTTCGGTAACAGGACGACTTGGAGTTGTACCTTGACCTTATGATAACTAGAACCGGATACTTAATAAAACACACCCTTCCAAGTTCCACAGACAACCCGGTGATCGCTTTTCCACAGGGCGACGAGGGGAGGATCACCGGGTAGGATTATGCTACGCGATGCTACTGGAGATGCTACTTGGAGATGCTACTTGGAGGACTTCAATCTACTCTCTTCTACATGCTGCAAGACAGAGGCTGCCAGAAGCGTAGTCTTCGACAGGATTGGCTATCCCCCTCTTATTCTGGCATTCTGTAGTTCAGTCCACTGATATGGCCCTTTACACATATACCCATGCATATGTAGTGTAGTTCCTTGCTTGCGAGTACTTTGGATGAGTACTCACGGTTGCTTTCTCCCCCCCCCTTTTCCCCCTTTCCTTTCTTTCTGGTTGTCGCAACCAGATGCTGGAGTCCAGGAGCCAACGCCACCTTCGACGACGACTCCTACTTTGCTGGAGGTGCCTACTACTACGTGCAGCCCGCTGATGACGACCAGGAGTAGTTAGGAGGATCCCAGGAAGGAGGCCTGCGCCTCTTTCGATTTGTATTCCAGTTTGTGCTAGCCTTCTTAAGGCAAACTTGTTTAACTTATGTCTGTACTCAGATTTTGTTGCTTCCGCTGACTCGTCTATGATCGAGCACTTGTATTCGAGCCCTCGAGGCCCCTGGCTTGTATTATGATGCTTGTATGACTTACTTATGTTTTAGAGTTGTGTTGTGATATCTTCCCGTGAGTCCCTAATCTTGATCGTACACATTTGCGTGCATGATTAGTGTACGATTGAATCGGGGGCGTCACAAGTTGGTATCAGAGCCGACTGCCTGTAGGAATCCCCCTTCCAACTCCTTGGCCGAAGTCGAGTCTAGACTTTACAAAACTTTTACTGACATGGCTGTGCAGCCCATGGGCCCACGTCGCCATTGGGTGGTATTAGGATCTTTTACTCCATGTCTATACTCTGGGACTCTGATCTCTCTTCTATTCGGGTTAAATGTATTTTGCTAAATCTAACATTAGGATCTCGTTATCACTTTCACCCGGAGAGCCCCTTATTATTGATGATCGTCTGCTGCACGTGAAGACCCTGAAGATACTCTCCGCTGTAACCCAAGAATTTGTGTCCGTTGCTTTTGCAATTCCCTACCACCAAAATATCCCTATGGATAAATACATACATCTGTCGTTCTTACTTTTGTTCCTAGTTGATCTTGTCATTGGAAGATACCCTGAAATTCTCTCTGTTGATCCGAGAATACTTTGTGCCTACTGCCTTGCAGTTCCTTTCCACCTGAATACCCCTACGGATAATTTCTCGCCTTTATCGAGTATCCACTCATCCCCAGTTGTTCATGTGTTTCACAATGGTCTTTGAAATACTATTCGATCCTCCAAAATTCCTCAGTAGCTTATTGCTCTGCAATACTTGTCTGCTTGCATTATGGATGCTTTCCATATGTCTGGCAATATTTGTTAGTATCCTTAGACACCGTCATTTTAATCCTATTGATTCAACATGTGTGCGAATGCACACAATCATCAATCGACCCTTCTAATTTATCTTTCCGGCTCAGACGTCATTCTGAACATGAGCTGGTTCTGGACCAAACTATTTGTCTTCAATTGTGCCTCTGGTCTATCCAACTTATCCATCCTTGATCAGAGTGTCTGCTTCTGATCCCTTGTTTTGGAAATCATAATTCCTTTGTTATCTAAGCATCGAATTATTCAGATGTTCTATAATCTGATGCTCGTGCAATCTTTCTTCCTCTGATTGAGTACAGATACTCACATCAGCTCCGTTGTGGATCGCCCGATCCATTGTTGGATTTCATCCGACGTCGTCCTTCATATTCAATAACCTTGGGAGCCTTTCCACGGGTGTATATTGCCTTTGGTAAATTGTATCCTCTGCTTGGCCAACCATGCTCTGCTTTCGAGCTTGTGTATTTACTTTTGAAACTTGTGGTATATTTTCTAAGATGCCCCGATGGGTTGAACCTATGCCTTCTTTAATATGTGTGAACTCGAAAGTTTTCACGAGTCATACTCTTCTGGTATTTTGCCAGATAATATTTCAACACTACAACTTCATCGAAAGCGAGAAGTGAATGAAAGGGTATGCATTGGAGAAGTGGGAGTCGACCTTGAACTCTGCGTTCATGCCCATGGACCCGATGTGGAACTTATCATGGAAGCTTCTTGCCAAATATTTACTCATTCGAGTAATTCTTTTGGTGTTATTAAATTGGACCCCTCGTAGTTATGGTTTCGACCATATTGTTCTTATTTGTTCCCATTTCTCGGGCAATTTTAAACATTTGTCTTTTGCGGATCAATGCCCCAGTCCAACCTCTACTTTGATCTGTCATCGAGTATTACCCCCTGGTATCTCGAGATTATCATGGAACTACATAACTTCTTATGAGTCCTCCATCAAGTGCTACATTCTCACTGGTTCCAATTTTTCACGGGCCTGAGTTATTAAACACTCGAGTACACCGTTAAGTGAATCGAGTCTGTAATCCGATTCATTTAACTCTAAGTAATTTTCATTACTTATGAGTTTAATAATCCTTCAAGTCATTCCTAGCCTAATCGGCTACATCATTATCGTGCTAATTTTAACTGTGCTACCGGGCCCTTAATTCCGGAGCACAACTTTTGATGATGAGCTAAGCTTTTGCCGATTTGCTCGTCTTATAGTTCCACTTTGAACGACAAGCTTGAATTCGAGTTTGTGTCGTACTCATGGTCCCAAGGGCATTTCGCTCCATCATTCCTTTGACTTGATGTCATCGCCGACCGATTACATCTTCATGAAACCTCATGACAAAATTTATCATGATCATCATCAACATTCTGATGCTCTTCCAAGATATCTATCGAATTCTTGATGAGAAATACCACCCTTGCTCTCTGTGAATTGTGTTATCATCGACCACTTTATTGCCTTTCGTGCAACATAAACTTGTTCGTGTTCTGTGTTATACCTTGAGTTCCTTACTAACCAGTAATTGTTCTTCTTTACCTTGGACATTAGCATCTCTTATGTCCTCAATGTTGTGAGAATTTCACCACCTCTGGAGAATTCTTGATACAAGTGATACTTATCACCATCACCATTCTTTTCCTGGTCACCGTGTTATTTCTAACCACCGACAAATGGACTGTGATGTGCAATTCCAAAACTTCTAGCAACCCTATTGCTTTGAAGTTAATGGTCGGCCGTTCATTCTTAGATGAGTACTTTGGAGTTCAGTCCACTGATATGGCCCTTTACACATATACCCATGCATATGTAGTGTAGTTCCTTGCTTGCGAGTACTTTGGATGAGTACTCACGGTTGCTTTCTCCCCCCCTTTTTCCCCCTTTCCTTTCTTTCAGGTTGTCGCAACCAGATGCTGGAGTCCAGGAGCCAACGCCACCTTCGACGACGACTCCTACTACGCTGGAGGTGCCTACTACTACGTGCAGCCCGCTGATGACGACCAGGAGTAGTTAGGAGGATCCCAGGCAGGAGGCCTGCGCCTCTTTCGATTTGTAATCCAGTTTGTGCAAGCCTTCTTAAGGCAAACTTGTTTAACTTATGTCTGTACTCAGATTTTGTTGCTTCCGCTGACTCGTCTATGATCGAGCACTTGTATTCGAGCCCCCGAGGCCCCTGGCTTGTATTATGATGCTTGTATGACTTACTTATGTTTTAGAGTTGTGTTGTGATATCTTCCCGTGAGTCCCTGATCTTGATCGTACACATTTGTGTGCATGATTAGTGTACGATTGAATCGGGGGCGTCACATTTCAATATCTAAGTATAAATACTTATAAAAAGAAGAAAAAAGGATTGATTTGCAGCAATAGATGTCTTTCACATACAACTAGAAAAAAGTAATTTCCTTTTTGAATGGCAGTTCCAAAAAAACGTACTTCAATGTCAAAAAAGCGTATTCTTAAAAATATTTGGAAGAAAAAGACTTATTTTTCCATAGTACAATCTTATTCTTTAGTAAAATCAAGATCATTTTCGAGCGGTAATTAGCATCCAAAACCAAAGGGTTTTTCTGGGCAACAAACAAATAATAAGATTTTTGAATAATATGAATTGACTTATCAAAAAAGAATTCCAATTATTTAATAATTTTGATTCTTCTTTGAATGTACTTTTATGTGTCGAATTACTCAGTACAATATTCTTAGAACAAAAAACCCCTCCTATATATACAAGAAAAAAAGTTTTGTTTGGTATACTGTGTGCTAAGTATTCTTTTCCTATCAATGAACTTTTCATAATTTTCATAATAGAATCCTCACATTTTATTATGAAAATTATGAAAAGTGGTCTATTCTTACAATAGGACTTACAACTTCTACCTATCTTCTCCAAAATCATAAGGTTAGTAAATCTTATTAATAAGAGCATAAAGACTTTCATTCTAGAAATTTTGAAAAAATCCAAAAAGCCTTTTCTATTTATCCATTTTAATTTCATCATTAAATTGGATTTTTTTCATTGTATTGAAAGAATTTTCAAAATGTAAACGAGAAATTAATTAGAAAAAATTAGTTCTATAATTGCAAGTTAGAAAAAAGAAGTTCCAACTCTTTCAGGCAGTGTTTGTGTTTCTATTGGGCAAAGCAAGAGTTTATTGTAAAAAAATGGAAACGATACTACCAAACGAAGTCTATTTTAATGAAAACTCTAATGTTCCTAAATTTCATGGACTTTCCCAATATCGACGATTCCCAAGATAATAGGTATTATTCTTTTAAGTTACCTATTATTTGAAGTTAGCCGCCATGGTGAAATTGGTAGACACGCTGCTCTTAGGAAGCAGTGCTCAAGCATCTCGGTTCGAATCCGAGTGGCGGCATTCTTGAAAAAGAATACAATAGATTAGAAATCAATTCGAAATTTACAATTTTGTAATGGGACCTTCCCCTTATGCTATTTGCAACTTTAGAACATATACTAACTCATATCTCTTTCTCAACGATTTCAATTGTGATTACGATTCATTTGATAACCTTATTAGTTCGTGAACTTGGAGGATTACGTGATTCGTCAGAATAAGGAATGATAGTTACTTTTTTCTCTATAACAGGATTCTTAGTTTCTCGTTTGGCTTCCTCGGGACATTTTCCATTAAGTAATTTATATGAGTCATTGATCTTCCTTTCATGGGCCCTGTATATTCTTCATACCATTCCTAAAATACAGAACTCTAAAAATGATTTAAGCACAATAACTACGCCAAGTACTATTTTAACGCAAGGCTTTGCCACATCGGGTCTTTTAACTGAAATGCATCAATCCACGATACTAGTACCTGCTCTACAATCTCAGTGGTTAATGATGCATGTCAGTATGATGTTATTAAGCTATGCAACTCTTTTGTGTGGATTCTTATTATCTGCCGCTATTCTAATCATTAGATTTCGAAATAATTTCCATTTCTTTTCTAAAAAGAAAAAAAATGTTTTAAATAAAACATTTCTCTTTAGTGATATTAAATATTTTTATGAAAAAGAAGTGCTTTAAAAAGAACCTCTGTCCCTTCATTTCCAAATTATTACAAATATCAATTAACGGAGCATTTGGATTCTTGGAGTTATCGTGTCATTAGCCTAGGATTTACCCTTTTAACCGTAGGTATTCTTTGTGGAGCAGTATGGGCTAATGAGGCCTGGGGATCCTATTGGAATTGGGATCCTAAGGAAACTTGGGCATTTATTACTTGGACCATATTCGCAATTTATTTACATAGTAGAACAAATCCAAATTGGAAGGGTACGAATTCTGCACTTATAGCTTCGATAGGATTTCTTATAATTTGGATTTGTTATTTTGGTCTAAATCTATTAGGAATAGGCTTACATAGTTATGGTTCGTTTACATTAACACCTAAATGATTACATAAAATAAAACCTTCATGAAATGAAGGTTTTTACTTTTATGTTTTATTTGCGAACCCCTTGAACGCCTTCTCAAAGGGTTCTCAAAAATTCGAGATAGATCTAATTATACTTTTTTACTTATTTCCGCATTAATAGAGCAGACGAGTAAAAAAATAAACCTATTTAGGATAATAATTGGATAAGAGAGCCTCTACCCTGTCAACAGATAGGGAGAGAACAAAATCTGGATAAATACCAATTCCTATTACTAGTAAAAAGATACAGATTAAAATAAAGAGTTCTCGTTGTCCAGAATCCACAAAATTTGCGTTTGGAACATTAAATACCTTGTATCCATAGAACATATGGCGTAACATAGATAATAAATAAATAGGAGTTAATATCATTCCAATTGCCATTACAAAAGTAATTAGTGTTTTTGGCATTAACAGAAATTTTGGACTAGTAATTAGTCCAAAAAATACTACTAATTCTGCGACAAAACCACTCATTCCTGGTAAGGCAAGAGAAGCCATTGAAAAGATACTAAACATGGTAAAAAATTTAGGCATTGGGATAGATATTCCCCCCACACTACTAGGAAAAGGCATGCTAGTGGCGCACCGAATTTGCCTTCTAATGGCGCACTACTGGTGCGCCACTGGCATCACGCCATTAGAATTAAATTCTAATGGCGCACTACTGGTGCGCCATTAGTATCTGGTGTTCTAATGGCGCACCGCGTAGTGCGCCATTAGTATAGCCTGCAGTGCGCCATTAGAATGCCTCCCAGGGGCCATATGTACAAATGTGCTTTGGCATTCTAATGGCGCACCAGCAGCTAATGCGCCATTAGTGTGATGATCACAGTGCGCCATTAGTGTCTTGTGTGGTGCGCCATTAGTATGAATATTAGGTTTTATTTTTTTTTGCTTTTCTGATTTTTGCACAGGTTACAAAATATATTATTGCATAGAATATAGACAGCAGCACATAGCAACATCAGATTCATCAAATACAATAGAAGATTAGTCTCCGAATACAATTCATCATATTAGTCTCCGGATTCAAAAGACCGGACAAAGATAAAACATTACAAGTCTCAAGACCGCGAGTATCGAGTTTGCCTTCACATTACAAGTCGATATCGATCATCTAAACTACCATCACATAGAAGAGAGCTGTGGTCATCACGATGAGCATCATCGCGATCAAACTGGTCTTCATCCGGTTCCTCCAACGCTCCCTCCTCTCTCCCGCTAGATAGCGGGCGTATCTAGATTCGGCCTCCGCCCTAGTGGTGTACCCTTTGTAACTGTTACCGCTGAAACGGTGAACCTGTCTCCGACACTCCTCCTAGTCATCGTAGACTCCGGGAACCTTACCCTTGTACACGACATACGACGGCATCTCTATGCACAAGCCAAACAACAGACAATACATAAGCAATGTGTAAGTATGCAACAAAAGGATCGGAAGAGAAAAGCAAGACATTAATAGCATGATTCATGGTCCTACTAATAAATAGCATCGATTACATCTAAGTTGAACAACCGTCCAAACCAAAGAGACATCCGAATTCATTAAAGTTTAATTACAACATGAGCCAATCAATGTTTCAGAACTACACATCACTACTTTCGACTCAACTCATCGGACAGGAGCGTGGGTGAAGCCGCCGTCTGTCGTGATGGTCATGAAATCACGGTCGTTGTCACCCTGCATTTGTAGCGTTTCATCTATCTCACTGTTGGACGGTTGATATCTGAGGAAGAACTGCCCCGCGGTATGAAGGACATCTTGATGGATGATGTCCGCAAACTCCGACTGGATGCGAAAGAATTCTTGTCTAAGGTCCGCGTCCTGGACTGCCGATGGAGGGCGTAGCAGAAGGTGATGATGGTCCCTTACGATCGCCCGCATGTGATGGAGGGCGTAGTAGGCATCCTTCTGACCGCCAGGCGGCTGCTTGACGCAGCAGAACTTCGTATTGTGTGAGAAGATGTGCTTGCCGTACTTATGAACTGGCCTGGTGAAGGTGCCTCCAGATTGGGCGTAGCCGGGGAGAACATCATCAAGAACTTTCTTCACATTTGTGTAGTCTATCATGGAGTTACAGTTCGGGTCGAAATATGTGGCCATGGAATATTTCGGGCTTAAGAGGATGAGTGTGCAATGTGTGTCACTGCACAGAACACGGAATGTTAGAAAAAAAAGAACGATCGAAATCTAAGAAATCATATGTTACGGGGCGGTTAAGGGATGACTTACTCGGGAAAGTAAGGCACAAGGAAGTTATCCTTATCTGCGTTTGCCAGAATGACGCCTTCGAGGTGTGAACTCGCAATTTGGCGGTCCCCAGCGCTGCTCAAGTGCTATCACGATGTCCGTGGTATTGTCTCTAATGATCCGCATCTGCATGCTCAGCGAAAACAGCCGAACGAAGGTGTAGTGCAACGGATGAAGGTTAAACATAGCAAAGATGTCATCAAACCGCAGGACGATCATACCCCCGATGTCGCCATCCACAAAGCCCTTGCTCTCTGGCACCTTGGCCACGAAAACCGGGTATGCCACATCCTTCTCTCTGAGACGCCGCTTCTCCAAAATCAGAACACTGTCGTGCAGACTCCGCATAGCACCGGTTGCAGCATTCAACATATTTGGCGGTAGCATCGCCCTACCCGCCACATGCACCCTCCTCGAGATATCCTTAGGTGAAGGTGGCCCGTCCTGAGCACGGATCGAACTCGGTGCCGGCTGGCTCGCACCGGCGCCCTTGTTAGTCTTTCGTTTCCGGCCCTTCTTCTTGATCTCCTATAATGGGACCGAGTTCTGCTCATAGACCGCCTTCTTCAGCGTGTTGGGGATGATAATATTTCGCGCCTCAGCTATCTGAGGCTCGATGAAGGCGGGAGCTGGAGGCGTGTCCTGAGAACTGAACGCCAGACGACGCTTGTTGCAATTGGATTTCTCCGCCGTACCAGCTAGATCGCGGTGGTCTTGGTTGGGTTCTTGAGAAAGAGGCCCGCAGAACTCGTCAGCGTACCCATGTTCGGCAAAGTACTTATAAACTTCGGTAAATGTACCGTCGTCGTTGTCGTCGCCGTCCGGATCTTGTGCCATAGGGCTGTCCGGATCCTGTGCCATAGGGATGTCCGGCAGGTCCGGTAGCGTTGCGGCGTTCTTGCCATGGCTTGGCGCCGGCACGACTGGCGGTCTTGTCTGTGGGGTGGTGTCCCCCGCCCCCAAACGAATCTGGCTCTTCGGCCATAGCAGGGGCCAGTTTACGCAGGTGCCGAGGGTCATCTCATCTTCTTCGTCGGCCCCAGCGGGTCGAATCGGAGGTAATAGCTCGTCGCAGCCTGGCAGCACCCGGACCACTTCAACCCTATACATTGTGGTTGGCATCCGATTACCGTGGAACATGGGGTTGCCCGGTTGAACGATTCTGCCCTTGGCGACATCGACCAACTCGGTGCCCACGAAGTGCAGAAGAGTGCAAGGAACGTCGGCGGTGCCCTGGAAAAACATGTATAGGGCGGCAGGGATGCGCAGTCAAAGGCAAGGAGATGAAGTCATCGGCCGAGAGGCTTAGTTACCGTGATGCCGTCGAGCTCGGCTAATGTCGAGGCACCGCCAACGGCGGGCGTGCAACTGACGGAGGGGGCGATTGCTGGCGAGGTGCCGGTCGGCGTACACCCGGGTGCATTAAGCTCCAATGCCCGTGCCGGTGCCGGAGACACGAATACCGCCTCCGCCGGAGACACCAATGGCGCCGCCGCCGGAGACACCAATGGCGCCGCCGCCGGAGACACCAATGGCGCCGCCGCCGCGCTGTGCGAGTTGCTGGCCGTGAAGCTGGGAACCGGGGGAGGCCCCTTTTGGCCGCCCGCAATCCACGTCGTCAGCCCATGAATCAACGTAGGCACCATGGCGTTGAGCGTCGTTCCAAGTTGTTGTTGCACTTGCTCATGGACAAGCTCCGGAATCCGCGCCACTTGTGCCTTGAGTTCTTCAACCTCGCGCATCTGGCTTTCCGAGCTGGTCTTTTTCTCCTTCCGCACACCAGCGGTATAGTATGACCCCCATTTTGTGGACAAGCCTTTGCCGGCCACACGACCAGCTGACGTCGGCTTATCGAGCTTATCCTTCTTTTTCATTACGTTCAACGCCCTATTTAAAGGGGTGTCGAAAGGGGAGCTCTTAGACGACCCCGCGCTACTGCTTTCATTGTCCTGCGAAAGGAACATGAACCATTTAGAAATATTGGGGATTAATTAGAGTGCAACCATATGGAGCTAATTATGCGGGGGTGTATTCCTTACCAGAACAAGCTCAAGCGCCCTGGTCTTCGGATCCGTGGTAAGCTCCTTTGTTATCGGGTCCTCCTTGTACCGGGCCTTGACATAGTTCCTGGTCTGCTTGTCACCGCTGTATTTCTCGAAGCGGGGCGGTAGGCCTTGCTCGGCACGCTCCGCGTCCTCCTTGTCCCATATAGGCTCCGCCACTCTATAACCGCCGGGACCGAGTTTGTGTTCCCCTAAGTTCAACTCCCGCATTTCTTTCCCCCACTGACTTGATTCGGAGGTTGCGGGGCTCTGGCACTTGATCTTGAAGTCCTTGTACTCATCTTCGCTCATCAAAGGATATTTCGCCTTGATCTTGTCATAACTATCACCTTTATCAATCATTCTCTTCACCGCGCTTCTCCAAGTAGACATGGCCGTGCTCATCTTCGTGAGGGCGGCATTGTTCACTTTATTCCCTGAGAGGCGTGTGTTTTCAAATTCGGCGGGGAACTTGTATCGTTCGTGCAGCTTCGTGAAGAGGAGGTTGCGCAAATTCCCTCGGTCCTTATGCCTAAGGTTCTCGGTGTTGATCGAGACGGTGCTCCGGAGAATGCACCCGAGCTGAACCGAGTACCCCTTGACTATATGTTTGGGCTCCGTTGGATTCCCGTCGGAGTCCACTTGAGTGAATTCCTCCTTGACGGTGCGGAGCGCATTCGGGCGCCGGTCCTTCCTTTGCTTCTTCGGTTGGCTGCCATCTGTGTCCGCGCCGCCACCATCTGTGTGTGCGCCGCCATCATCAGTGGTGGCATCCTCGGCGGCACCATCAGTGGTGTCATCCCCGATGCCACTAGGGGTTGTGTAATCAGGATCGGTGTCTTCCGCGGCATCATCATAGCGGTGAGGTTGTTCCTCCATCTCTTGGGACAGCTCCCAGAATTGCTTGCCGCCCGAACCACCGGCCTCATCGTTGTGGGCCATGTTTCTCTCTAAATAGTAAAAAAGTTTGGTCAAAAAGATGGTTATTGTCAAGGAACAAGATCATGGTCTCATGATTTAGGGTTTGTCGACACCGAGGCACCCTAAAAGCCTAAGCTTTCATCATTTAGGTTCTCATCGACACCGAGGCATCCGGGGCAACCAAGTTAAGTTTTCATCATTTAGGGTTTATCGATGCCGAGGCACCCTAGGTTGGGCCTAATCTTGGCTCTATTGCCACCTATGTTGGGTTTATCATCTAGGGTTTATTGATGCTAAGGATAATTCTAAGTTGGGCCTAATCACTTGGCTCTATTGCCACCTATGATTTAATGCAGCAAGAATGGCAGGGCAGTTGATCCTACTTAACTAAGTACTAAGATAGCCCGGCCCATGCATTAGTCGCAAGTACCCCATATGTCCTATTTTTAGCAAAGTCATGCTAAAATTCACGGAAAATTTCAGCATGACCTTTGCTGAAAATAGGACATATGGAGTACCCGAATTTGCCGGAACGGAAGTTAATCGACATTCCGGCAAACTCAAGGGCCTCTCGGGGTACCTGCAAATTCATCACGACACGATGGTCGGAGACAAAACCCAGCCACAGACCATATGGTCCTCTGCTTTCATATGGACAAAAATCAGCTCAACTTATGTGAGCTTCCATTCCAGATATAATATGTCTCCCAACAAAAAATCATCAATAGTTTAGAAAGTCTGTACAAACACAGAAAGAATGACAAATGTATTTTTACAGATCATGGCTCAGAGTCATAAACATCTATGGACCAAATATAGTAATGGATACAGCAGATTAGTCTTATGATTTTACTTGTTCGGTATAAAATGGCTTATGCTTTCCTTACAGTACATGTCCACATTTGATATGTCCTTTTTGTCTGTCCTGCTTTTTGAATCAATCGTATCGAGCAATACTATGGAATTAGTCAAATAATTGTGCATGTTTTGACAATAGGATGAATGCAAAAGAAAATCAAATGGTTGTGGCAATCTGTCCATCATCATGACTGTTGACAGTCGCCACACCCACTGTTGGACTTCGATCTAGCACAAAGGGGGTGTATAAGAGCAGATATGGATGGTGTGGTCTGGCACAAATAGCAGTATAATCATCTTAATCTTGCAGTGTAATTTTTAATCCGTGGCAGCAAACGGGCATTGTGCTAGTCTAATAAGAATACACATTGTTGAACTTCATTGCTGGAATTAATGGTTTACTATCAGGATGTGCCTTAGGAGCATCGCTTATCAAGTGAAAACATAAGACACAAACTTGTAGCTGTATGTGTTTTGCCAAGAAAGGGTGCAACAAGAAATATTTTCCTAGTACTGGTTTATCTCACCTAATAGTAAAGGGACATTTCTCCTCAAATCGAAAGTTAATACATCGTTGTTTCTTACTAGGGGAAGATGGACCTCGATGGTCAAGCACGTGGAAGATGGCTTTGTGGGCGCGCCTTCTTAACAGCGAAAATGCATACAGAATGATCCTAAAGTTAATCACATTGGTTCCACCTGGTGAAAAAGTTGGGTTCGAAGGAGGACTGTACACCAATCTGTGGACATCACACATAAGAACAGTAGCAGTAGTACTACTCCTAGCAGTAGTACTACCAAAAGAAAGGAAAGAACAGTAGCAGTAGTACTACTACTAGCTAGCTAGCTAGCTGGTACTGATCTAGCTTCTGCATGCATTTCTCTGAATTTTGTTATACTTAAACACTACAAGGAATTATACTTTGTCATAGCTATTAGTCTTTGGACTAAGGGGCACTAGCACACTAGTAAGTGATAGGCAACCATCCTACATGGAAATGTGAAGAGTTACATGGATGAGTACCAGCTCTAAGTGAAGGCTCAATGGATTCAAGATCAACCGACTGAAGTTGCCCAAACCTGCAAGGAAAAGAGAGAATAATGATTTCGAACTGCTTCTGATGGCATACATAAGCATAAGTTCAGTCCCCCGAATCAAGTACTCCATCAGATTGGGATACTACTCTAGATTAGTGTAGCCACTATCTAACAAAAAATTTCAGAACTGAATTTCAGAGTACTCTAAATGTTGTGTGCCCTAGTATTTCTGTGTTCCCTTGCATTTCTATAACATTTAGTAGCATGACAATTTTATCATGTTGAAAAAAATTCAGTAACATGAATTTGGCTAAGCCAAGCATGATCTTGCTTGCATTGCCGCCTTTGCTACATGAAGCAATAGGGTAGGTTCAGTTTCACTGAATTTTTGAAACTATACATCATTTGCTGAATTTTTGCTCTACATCACTTGCTCTTTGTAAATTATTGCATATATCCAGTGACTGAATTTTTGAAACTATAGGTGAACCTCTTTAGGAAACGCAAAATAGTTAACTGAAACTATCTAAAATACTTAAATCCACTTGATGCTTACCTAATGGAGGCCAACAGAATGAAATGAACTACGAATTTGTTCTCTGAAATACATGTAGGCCAACAGAGAGGATGTTCTTACAAGGGAGCAAGAAGCCTGCCGCCATGGCCCTAGGGTTTGCAGGTGAGGGGGTGGAGGAGAAGGGAGGAATCACCATGCATTGGTTGGGGAGGGAGGAAGGATGGAGAGGGAGGAAGGATGAAGGAGGAGAGGTACCTGGGCAGGCGCGGCCGGTCGCCGGAGGGGTCAGGGTCGGGGTTGGGGTCGGGGTCGGCGGCGGCGGCGTCGTCGAAGGGATGCCTCAGTTGGCCGTGGGAAGGCCGGCGGCCGCGGTCGTCGTCCTGCACCCCGTGCCCGGACTGAGGAAGACGCCGGCGTTGAAGCTCCGGCAGCGGCTGGGCGTCGGGGGGCGACGGCGCGGGGGCGACGGCGCGGGGGCAAAGTTAGGTCGAGTGGGGGGGGGGATCTGGCGAGGGAGGGAGAGAGGCCAGAGGGGAATAGGTGGAGGGAAGCTTTCTAATGGCGCACCACACGCAGGTGCGCCATAAGTACGACTGTTCTAATGGCGCAACACCCCTCGGTGCGCCATTAGAATTTTGTTTTAACCTAGCCTAGTAGCCATATCTACAGCCCAACCCTATCTACAACAGAACCCACGCACTAGCCCGACTGGTCAGCACGCAGCACACACACCAGGAGGTCCTGGGTTCGATTCCTAGGATCCCCAATATTTTTGTATGCATTTTAAATGGTGTTTTTTATATTTATTTGTGTTTAAATATGTTCAAACTTGTTTAAATCATAACAGTAATATTTTTTATGCATTTTAAATGCTGTTTTTTATATTTATTTGTGTTTAAATATGTTCAAACTTGTTTAAATTATAACAGTAATATTTTTTATAAAAATAGTAAAAAAATTTAAAAAATATGTTCAAAAAGTGCGGGTGCGGGGGGCCGGGTGCTCCGGCGGTGGAGCGGGGGAGGGTTGCGATGGGTGGAGCTAGCGGGGGAGGGTGCGGGTGCGATCGAGATGGAGGGGGATCGAGATCGAGATGGAGGGGGAATCGAGATCAAGTGTCCTCATGAATTCAAAAAGTGCCCATGAAATTTAAAAATATTCATGATATCAAAAGGTGCCCATGAAATACAATCGAGAAATGAAGACTACGATTTAAATACAATCGGTCTTAGCTAGCTATCTGTTCACAATCTTCTTGCCCTTCTTTTTCGCAAACGGAGTTCTTCTGTGGAACGAACGTCCTTTAGGTAGGGTGGTCCTGCTTCTTCTTGTGGTGTGTGCTGCTACTTCATCGTCGTCGTCATGTACGATCTTCGGGTCGCCGTACTTGTCGAAGTCTTGCTCATTGGCTACTCCATCCATTCCGATGATCTTCCTTTTGCCTCTCCTCACGACAACACGACTGGGCTTTGGCGGGTCGGTAATGAAGAAGCATTGGTCCACTTGGGAAGCCAGTACCCATGGCTCATTTTTCGCGGTGACGTTTGCGCCCGCGGTCTTGGATTTGGCTTCGGGTATAACCATGGTGGTGAAATACCGGTCTTCTTTTATGACGTTTTTGGCCCATCTGACACGGAACATCGGGACCTTCTCTCCAGCGTAGCTCAGCTCCCAGATCTCCTCGATCCTTCTGTAGTATCTGTCCTTGTCGTTACCGGTGTAGGATTCCATCGTTACCCCGGAGTTCTGATAACCATCGCTGTTCATGTCCTTGTCCTCGGTGTAGAATGTGTAGCCGTTGATATCGTACGCCTCATAGGTCATCAGGTTGTGCTCGGCGCCCTGTGACAAGGCGAATATGAGTTGTTCTTCCGCGGAAGAATCCTCATGTAAAGGGTACGACAGAAGCTTCTGCTTGAACCAACGCGTGAAACATGAGTTGTGCTCTTTGAGTATATCTCCGTCCGTCCTCTGTTGGCCTCGGTCATTGTACGTCTTCTTAATAAAGGTTTTGTGCTCTACCACCCAAGGATCGACCACGTCTATGTGTTGTAGCGCGACTAGGTTTGCTCTTTCAAAGTCGGCGAGTCGACCCTCGAAGTCGACATGCATTTCGCGGCGACCCTCATGGTGACCCCATCCAGTGAGCCTGCCGAGGTGCCTGTTGACGGGAAGACCAACGGGGTTCTCGATGCCTAGATAATTCGTGCAGTAGGAGATGCACTCTTCGGTCAGAAAGCCCCTGGCTATGCTTCCCTCTGGACGTGACATGTTGCGAACGTATCCTTTGACGACACCATTCATCCTTTCGAACGGCATCATGCTGTGCAGGAACGTCGGCCCGAGTTGGATGATATCCTCCACTATATGGACCAGCAGATGCACCATAACGTCGAAGAATGCGGGCGGGAAGTACATCTCAAGCTCGCATAGTATCACCACGATCTCTTCCTGTAGCCTTCTGAGTTGCCTCACGCCAATCGACTTCCGAGAGATGACGTCGAAAAAGTTGCATAAGCCAAATAGCGTTTCACGGACGTGCGCGTCCATGATCCCACGGATTGCAACTGGAAGTATCTGCGTCATCAGCACGTGACAGTCGTGAGACTTCATCCCGCTGAACTTCTGCTTCGCTGGGTCTAGGTATCTGATTATCTTCCCCGCGTAACCGTAAGGAAGTTTTACTCCTAGGAGGCAGGTGAAAAACTGCTCGATCTCCTCCTGACTTAGAGTGAAGCACGCGGGAGGGTAGTCATTTCCGGTCTTCTTGGCCTTTTTGCCTTTGCTACGACTTTCCGTGTCTTGCTTCGCCTCATCATCATCATCATCATCATCATCATTAGCGTGAAGCTCCTGCCTGATGCCCATTGATTTCAAGTCTGCCCTTGCTTTCGGCCCATCTTTGGTCCTCTCTAGCATGTTGAGCAGGGTACCAAGCAGACTCTCGCACACGTTCTTCATGATATGCATGACATCAAGGCTGTGAGGCACACGGTGGATCTTCCAGTACGGCAAGTCCCAGAAAACAGACCTCGTTTTCCATACCTTCAGCAGCGGCTCTGGCGCCTTTCGCTTCTTTCCCGGCAGTGGGCAGTCTTTCCAATTTTTCAACAGCTTGTCTATTTCCTCGCCGCTCCTCGTACACGGGCGTTTTCGGGGTTCGGTTTCACCATCGAACAGATCCTTGCATTTCCTCCACGGGTAATCGTCGCGAAGCCACCTTCGATGTCCCATGAACACGGTTTTCGAAGACCCGGGATCTCTATCTACCGCTGCAGACGAGGAGTGATCGGAAAGTACCACACCGATTTTCGAGGAGCTTTCTTCCTCTTCTTGTATCGAGTGATGCCGCACACCGGACATATGGTAGACTCCGCGTGCTCGTCCTGATAAATGTTGCAATTGTTCATGCACACATGGTATTTCACCTGCGGTAAATCCAGAGGACACACGATTTTCTTCGCCTCCTCGAAACTGGTCGGGCACTTGTTCCCCTTGGGAAGACGTTCGTGCCAGAATGACATGTTCTCGTCGAAGCATGCGTCGGTCATTTTGTGTTTTACCTTCATCTCCAGAGCCATGAGCGTTACTTTCAGGCGGGTATCCTCGGGCCTGCATCCTTCATACAATGGAGTAACCGCGTCTATCTCCAGTTGATCCAGCTTGGCTTTCTCTCGGGCGGCAGCTCTTGCGTTATCCGTCCGCTTGAGAAGCAGCTCTTGAATATGAGGGTCCTGCACCCAGCCTCCATCGTCGTCTGCTCCGGCATCTTCATCTTCATGATCATTCCCTTCGTCTTGATCTTCCTCATCATCATGTACGACATCTTCTACATGATGACTGTGTACAGCATCACCGTCGTGATCATGTCCTGGAGATTCTTCGTCTTCTCGCCCGCCCTCGCCGCGGTGGTACTTGTCTTGTTGCCCTTCCTCATTTCTTGCCCGGCCCCGGCCATGGACGACTTGATAGTCATCTTCATCACCTTGCCACCGATAGCCATCCATGAAACCACGCAAGAGCAGGTGGTCCCGCACCTGCCCAGAATCCGGGTCCGCAATAAGGCTCTTAAGCTTGCATCTTCGACATGGACATCTTATCTCCGTCTCGTTCTTTTGAAGCATCTCGGCCTTCGCGGAGCTCAAAAACCTATTCACGATGCCTTCAGTCATCGTGCGGACCATGGTCGCCTGCGGGGTAGAGCAAAACGATATGTTAGAACCAAGAAAAAATTTGGCATGACCTTCCCTAAAAATAGGACCAAAAAGAATGCATAGTGCCAAAATTCTCGCCGAAACGGAAATGAATCAAAACATTCCGGCAAAATATTGGCAACTATCGCATATTTCAAATACCGGTACCTTCAAACACAAACATATATGCAACACCACAAACACATGCAACACCACAAACATACATAGATCTAGCTAGGCCACAAAAAGTGCATGTGCACGTTGTTGGAGCGAGCTAGGGAGAAAAAAAGTAGATCTATATCATGAAGATAGCTTTCCCTTACTTACCTATCAAAAAAAAGGTAATTTCACCACTTAATTTTGTTGAATCTATGGTGGAAATGAGGTGAGGAGGAGGAGATGGCCGAAAGCTTGGAGAAGGAGGTGGATGGAATGAAGTGGGGAAAGTGAGTGGGTAGGTGTGGGCTGTCCAAAATATCTTGTTGGTCCCAGGTTACTAATGGCGCACCGTAGGAAAATGTGCCATTAGTAACCCTGGTTACTAATGGCGCATCAGCCTACGGTGCGCCATTAGTAGTTTTGCAAAAAAGTAAAAATAATAAGTATATATACTAATGGCGCATCTCCTCTGAGTGCGCCATTACTAGTTTAAACTAGTAATGGCGCACTGTGCCACGATGCGCCATTAGTAGTTTTCCAAAAAAAAGAATAAAACAAAATTTACAGTAATGGCGCACTGCCTGCTTGGTGCGCCATTAGTAGTTGTAGATAGTAATGGCGCATTATGGACCCGATGCGCCATTAGTATGTATGGGAAAATGGAAAAAAATAATTCATACTAGTGGCGCACCCTGTTTACGGTGCGCCATTAGTGTCTTCCACACTAATGGCGTATCACAAACAGGTGCGCCATTAGTATATAGTAGTGGCGCACTGCTTCCATGGTGCGCCATTAGAATCAATCCTATCTATAGCCCTTTTCCTGGTAGTGCCAGTTCTTCGAGATAAACAAGACGCATTCTATCAGAAGCGGTTCCTGCCAAGAAAAAAAGTGTAGCACCAATAAATCCATGGGATAATATTTGTAAAATAGCTCCATTGAGTCCAATGTTGGTTATGGAACCAATTCCTATAATTATGAAACCCATGTGAGATACAGAGGAATAAGCTATTCTTTTTTTGAAATTTCGTTGACCAAGAGAAGTTGAAGCTGCATAGATTATTTGGATCGCTCCTATTATTACTAACCAGGGCGAAAATAGATAATGAGCATGAGGTAACAATTCCATGTTGATCCGAATCAATCCATATGCTCACATCTTTAATAATATTCCCGCTAAAAGCATACATGTACTATAATGTGCTTCCCCATGCGTATCTGGTAACCACGTATGTAGGGGTATAATCGACAATTTGACAGCATAAGCAATAAGGAAGCCAAAATATAAAAGTATTTCCAAGGTTGCAGGGTATGATTGATTAATTAATCTTTCCAAATCTAATCCTAGTTCGTTGGAGCCATATAAGCCCATACCCAGAACTCCGATTAAGAAAAAAATGGAACCGCCTGCAGTATACA
>NC_041386.1:669641624-669649484 GCF_002162155.2 Triticum dicoccoides | reverse complement strand
ATCTTTCCAAATCTAATCCTGGTTCGTTGGAACCATATAAGCCCATACCCAGAACTCCGATTAAGAAAAAAATGGAACCGCCTGCAGTATACAAAATAAACTTTGTAGCTGAATATAGACGCCTCTTCCCCCCCCACATGGATAAAAGTAAGTAAACAGGAATTAATTCTAACTCCCACATGATAAAAAAGTAAAAGGTCTCGCGAAGAAAATAATCCTATTTGACCACTATACATTGCGAGCATCAGGAAATAGAATAATCGCGAATTCCGTGTAATTGGCCAAGCTGCTAAAGTAGCTAAAGTAGTGATAAATCCTGTCAATAAAATAGATCCTAATGAAAGTCCATCGATTCCCAATCTCCAGTGGAAATCGAAGACATCTATCCATTTATAATCCTCCTTTAATTGGATTAAGGGATCCTCCAGTTGGAAATGATAAGAGAACGCATAAGTCATTAGAAGGAATTCTAATAAACAAATAGATATAGTATACCACCTAACGACTTTGTTTCCCTTATGAGGTAAAAGGAAAATTAATGAACCTGCAAATATTGGCAAAACAACAAGTATTGTTAACCAAGGAAAATAACTCATGATAAAGTGATAAAGACAAGATACGTTTTGACCAGAAAAGCCCGTGCTCGATTATTTCGAGCACAGGCTTCTTCGGTAAAGAGGAATCAGACAATTCGAGTGAAGTTTTTTGTAACGTATCAATAAGATAGAGCCATGATACGTGTTGTTTCAGGCCCTAAATAAACGCGAACACTTAAAAAATCTGTCGGGCAGGCAGATTCACATCTCTTACAACCCACACAATCAGCAGTTCTCGGCGCGGAGGCAATTTGCTTGGTTTTACATCCATCCCAGGGTATCATTTCTAATACATCTGTTAGACAAGCTCGTACACATTGAGTGCATCCTATACATGTATCGTAAATTTTTACGGAATGTGACATTGGATCTATACATTTTTCTTTTCAACATAAATTTTTTCGATCTGGTAAAAATGAAATTAGTACTATAATGAGTTATATGTATTGTAGACACCAGACGAAGCAGTGGTTTATCCAAAATTCAAAAATAAAAATCTATTTTTTAATCTGTTTGTGAGAAAGCGTGAAGAGAGCCAAGAGACTTTAATTTTGGATTTCAACAATAAGAAATAAGAAAGAATTTTACGAATTGTACAGACGAATTCGAATTAGACAATAAATTGGCTATCGTCTTTTCAATATAAATTATTGCAATATTCAAATTGCAATATCAATGAATTACAAATACAAAAATTCATTTAAGTGAAAAAGAATACTATGCAATAATCTACAAAAAAATGGATATTCTCAAATAATACTAAGAAAATAGTATTGATTTTTATATTATTTTAATATGTGCGCCTTTGTTTACAGGATTCTATGTCTAATTATTCAAAAGTCTAATTATTCAATAAATTAGATTGATTGATACAAGTGGATTTCCTATTACGATGGACGGAAGAAAGAATGGATAGTCCAATAGCGGCTTCAGCAGCCGCAAGGGCTATAACAAAAATTGCGAAAATATCTCCTTTTAATTGGCGACTATCAAATAGATCAGAAAATGTTATGAGATTTAGATTAATTGAATTCAGTATAAGTTCAAGACATATTAGAGCTCTAACCATGTTTCGGCTTGTGATCAATCCATAGATACCAATCGAAAATAAATAGACACTCAAAAAATGTACATGCTCAAACATCATTAACTAACTCCTTATCAATCTCGATTCATTTCAATATGAGGGAAAGAATTGAACCGATTCAATTAATTACAATAGAACAATTACACAACAAAAGAGAAAATAAAGGAGGTAATTGTTGGCAGTAGATGGGTTTTACTAAATCAAAATTGTGATTCTTTAGTTATTTATTTTAGATTTGCAATTCTTATAATTTGTACTTTTTCTAAGTTTTCTTATTGCCGAGCCATAGTAATTGCACCTATTAAAGAAACTAGAAGAATTATGGAAATGAGTTCAAACGGAAGATAAATATCGGTTGGTAAATGAATTCCAATTTGTTGAACATTATTTATGAGACCCTGTTCTACTATTTGGTTTGATCTTGTAGTCCAAAGAATTCCATACCACGACGTATCTGGGACAGTAGTCATTAGTGAGAAAACAATAGTTATACAAACGAGTGAAGTGAACCCATCTCCAATAGTCCAATAATTCTTATATTTAGACCATTCTGAGCCATTTGCGAACATTACAACGAATATGATCAAGACATTTATGGCTCCCACATAAATAAGAAGTTGTGCGACAACTACAAAGTAGGAATTTAATAAAAAATAGAATAAGGATATACAAACAAGAACTAATCCCAGCGAAAATGCAGAATAAATGGGGTTGGTAAGTAATACTACTCCTAGACCCCCTAGTAGAAGAACAAATCCCCCAAATAGCATAAGAATCTCATGTATTGGTCCAGGTAAATCCATTATGGATAAAAAGAAATTAATAGTATAAAATTTTTCATGAACTGACTAAAACTAAAGGATTCAAGGAAGGAAAAAAGGATTAGGGTATTTTTTTGTGTATAAACTGTATAGTTATAAATTATATTATATCACGAAAATATAGTCTGATTTAAAATAAGAAAGAATTTCCAATAAGCAGTAGTTTTTCGTTTTTCTTTATAGTTTAATTTTATAGTTTAATAAAGAATTATTAGATTTTTATAACAAAAAGACAAAATCAAAATTTAGTAATCAGTAATCATTCTTGAATTTGAAGATTTTTCTTTGTTTATTTTACTTTCTGACGAATTCCTAATTGTTTGAATTGTGTAATCTCCCATTATGGAGATTGGTAACCGACTTAAAGCAATTTGATTGTAATTCAATTCATGACGAACATAGGTAGAAAGTTCATATTCTTCAGTCATTGATAAACAGCTTGTTGGACACTACTCAACACAATTGCCACAAAATATACAAACTCCGAAATCAATACTATAATTAAGCAATTGTTTTCTTTTAATACCCTTTTCAAATCTCCAATCCACAACGGGTAGATCTATCGTACATACGCGAACACGTACTTCACAAGCAATACATTTATCAAATTCAAAGTGGATTCGCCCTCGGAAATGCTCTGGTGTAATTGATTTTTCATAAGGGTAGTGAATCGTTATAGGTAAACGATTTGTGTGGGATAAGGTAGTTATGAAACTTGGACCTATGTACCTTGTAGCACATATTGTTTGTTGACCATAACTCATGAACCCAGTTACCATAGGGAACATATTCATTCTAAATATCTATGAAAAAGATATGTTTATTTCTCTTGTTTGAGAGAGCTTTTGTGTTGAAAATATTCTTACTATTATTGTATCATCTTATTTATAGTGAAACAAGTTGAGAAGAGGTTGTTAATAAGAGATTGCCCAGGGAAATAGGTAAAAGAAATTTCCATCCAAGATTTAATAACTGATCCATTCTCATCCTCCGTAAAGTCCATCTTATTGTGATAGAAATGAAGAGAAATAAATAAGCTTTAGTTAATGTAATAAATATACCCATTGTCATTTCCAAAATTCCAACTGCTTTATTCATTTGGAAAAAATCAAAAAAGGATATATACGGAATAGATAAATTCCACCCGCCCAAGTAGAGAACTGTTACAAATAAAGAAGAAACTAATAAATTTAGGTAAGAAACAAGATAAAATAAACCATATTTGATACCGGAATATTCACTTTGGTAACCTGCTACTAATTCTTCCTCCGCTTCTGGTAAATCAAAGGGTAATCTTTCACATTCTTCCAAAGAAGAAATTAAAAAAACCAGAAAACCTATAGGCTGACGCCAAATATTCCATCCAAAAAAACCGTATTTTGACTGTGCTTCAACTATATCAACTGTACTTGAACTGTTAGATAATCATAGTCGATGATAACATCACAGTTCCCACCGCTATTTCAAAACCGTACATGAAACCTTAGCTTCATACGGCTTCTCTATGATCAGAAAAAGGAAAGGAATGTTTTGTTCCTAGCCCCTGGGGCGTAGATAGAATTAGATAAAATAAAATAGATTTGAATGTCCTAAATTAGACCAAAGGAATTCCGTCTGCTAGAATAAGAAAAAGCGCTTCCGAATTGATCTCATCCTTTATAATATAATGAAAATTTTTCTTTGTTCAGTAATAACTAAATCTTGGAATAAAACAGTAGTTAATTGTTATAGGAATTCAATTAATAAATGGAAAGAGTTGGGTATTAGTTCATGAGCAATTCTGCATGAATATGGATAATGGATAGAGGAAGGAAATAATGAAATATTTTTCTAGTGCACTCCATATCTTTTTTACTATTCTTCTTTCCCCTGGGAGGGATATTTAAAAACAAAAATGGATAAAGGGTTAATTCGTTCTTGATAGGCATTTCCTTAACAAGTGAATGGGAACATACTCTGGATCAGAATCCGAAGAAAGTACTACTTGATAATTTCTACAAATTGCAAGTCCTTATTATGATTCCTTTTATGGGCAAAAATCTCTAATGTTTTAGATTTTCCATTACTAATCCTTTATGTACTTTAGTGTTCCTAACCCTTCACTAACTTTTGGTGGTTTCTTCTTATGGATTATTAAGTTATAGTAATATAATAACTAGGAATATTCTAGTAATGGAATTCCATATCGTGAATCCTTTATTCTTGGCCACTTCAAGATATGATGACTAATTAAAAAATATCAACCTTGGGATAAAGAGTTTACACTTCTTATGTTTACTTCCACTTTTTTCTTGTACGTAGGAAATGAGATTTTTTCTTTTTACTACAAATTTATAAGCTGTTTTGTTTCACTCATATAGCTATCTAGTTTAACTTACCAACCCAAATACTAAATAAGAAAAGGAATATAAATAGTTAATGGATTTTATAGGAAAAAGATCCATTTTAACGAATCACACGTAGAGATATTGCTAGCACACAAAAAGTTAATGGTATTTCATAACTAATGGATTGAGCAGCAGCTCGTAGACCGCCTGAAAAAGAATATTTATTATTTGAGCTATACCCTGCCATAAGAAGACCAATAGGAGCTATACTTGAAATGCCAATCCATAAAAAACACCAATACTAAGATCGGCTAAAACAAAATGATATCCCAAAGGGATAACTAAAAAACTTAATAAAACTGATATGACTGCTATAGAGGGTCCAATGCTAAATAAAGAAATATCTCCTCGGGATGGCAGAATATCTTCTTTAAAAAGTAGCTTAGTCCCATCTGCTATAGCTTGAAGCAGGCCCAGGGGGCCAGCATATTCAGGATCAATACGTTGTTGTATCGACGAAGATATTTCTCTTTCTAACCACACAATTACGAGTACCTCTATTGTTATTCCCAAAAGGAGAGTCAAAATGGGTAGAATCGATATCAGTCCATAGACTTCTTTTAATAATTCAAATTTCCAAAAAGAATTGATAGTTTCTACCTCTACCCTATCTATTATCATTTCAACGATCAACTTCCCCCATAATGATATCTATACTACCTAATATCGTCATGATATCAGCCAATTTCATTTTTTTAACTAGCTGAGGAAGAATTTGCAAATTAATAAACCCGGGTGGACGGATTTTCCATCTCCAGGGGAAAAGGCTATCATCTCCTACTAGATAAATCCATAATTCACCTTTTTGGGGCTTCTACTCTTACATAAAGCTCTTGTCTTGACAATTCAAAATTGGGCGAAGGTTTTTTACCAAGAAATTTATACTCAAAATCATTCCATTCAGAATTCTTTTCTTTCTTAAAGCGTCGGACATCTAAATTCTCATAAGGTCCTCCAGGAATTTTTTCTACAGCTTGTTGAATTATTTTGATGGATTCCCTCATTTCACCAACTCGTACTAAATAGCGAGCTATCGAATCCCCTTCTTTTTTCCATTGGACTTTCCAATCAAATTGGTTGTAAGACTCATAAGGATCTACTTTACGAAGATCCCATTGTATTCCAGAAGCTCATAACATCGGTCCCGATAAGCCCCAATTTACTGCTTCTTCTCCGCTAATAAAACCTACTCGTTCAACTCGCTCTAAAAAAATTGGATTCTGTGTAATAAGTTGTTGATATTCAACAACTCTACGTAAAAAATAATCACAGAAATCTAAACATTTCTTGATCCATCCATAAGGTAGATCAGCGGCTACTCCTCCGGTGCGAAAGTAATTGTGCATCATTCGCATACCTGTAGCAGCTTCAAATAGATCATATATTAATTCTCTCTCTCTAAAAATATAGAAAAGAGAAGTCTGTGCGCCGAGATCCGCCATAAAAGGTCCAAGCCATAGCAAGTGAGAAGCTATCCGGCTTAATTCTAACATAATTACCCTAATATAGCTGGCTCTTTGTGGTATTTGAATATTCTCCAAGAATTCTGGTGCATTTACTGTTATTGCTTCTGTAAACATAGTAGCTAAATAATCCCACCTTGTTACATAAGGTAAGTATTGTATAATAATTCGGTTTTCCGAGATTTTTTCCATTCCTCTGTGTAAGTAGCCTAATATGGGTTCACAATCAATAACATCCTCACCATCGAGAGTAACGATCAGTCGAAGAACACCATGCATTGATGGGTGTTGAGGGCCCATATTGACTATCATGAGATCTTTTCTTGTAAGCGGTAGATTCATATCCTTTCTTCCTTAATTCATTATTCCATGAAAATGGATTATTCCATGAATTCCTCAAAGCGAGGCTCATCAAAATGAAAAATCTAAGACTATTATAAGACTACTAAAAAAATAATAAAACAAGAAAAAAATTTGAACGATTAAATTACTGCTCCCGAATATTCAACTGATCGATTAATTTCTTATAACGTACTCTATTTTTCTTTGCCAAATAAGCCAGCAAACGTCGGCGTTTTCCCAAAAGTCTTCGTAGACCTCTTTCCGATGAAAAATCTTTTTTGTGTAATTCCAAATGTGAAGCAAGTCTCCGTATCTTATTTGTGAAACTGAATACTTGAAATTCAACAGAACCCCTGTTTTCTTCTTTTTCTTCTTTAACCATAAATCCAAAAAAATTTCTACCTCCTTTCTTTTTCATGTATTTTTTTGATCAGGAAAAATACAAAATTATGTCAGTTATTTTGAAGTTATTCTAATCTCGTACACACACAAATTTGCAATTATTCAGCTACTACTGGAATTTGGATTTATTTTATCGATGCAAATTGGATTTGGATAGAAGGGTACATTCTTTCTAATATTTTAGATGGAAGAAACATTTCTTCTATCTAAAATATTAGAAATAATTTTGCTGATTTATTTATTGCTATATGCAATTTATGGAATTGATACACCATTTAATTGATATCATTTAGCAAAATGAAACACATCATATGCATCCATCTTTTGGCTCGAGAATTTCACGGGATAGAGATATGGTATAAGAAATAGACTATTAAGTAACTCTAAATGAATTGTGGATACATCTGTATCCTTAACATACTGAAACGATTGTCATTAATCGTATCAAACCAATAGCGATTCATACAAGCTAAATCTTCTAACCAATGGTGGGCCAATAATGATTTTTTTTGCATATGTATTAAGACGCTTGGCCTGATTTCGAAATTGTCCAGAGTTTTATGTGTTGTTTTCGTTGCAAAATGATGGGTCTCCTTCCAGAACTTTCCAATTACGAGTACAAGAATTGAAAGACATGAAAATTCTCAATTCTCTATGGCGTCTAGTAGATAGAAACAAGAAAATCAGAAGAATCTTTCTCTCTATTCACTATCATTCCGCGTCTTCGACTTCTATTAGTTTCTTTTCTTCTTTAATGCAGTA